>NW_024016940.1:0-1376 GCF_000499745.2 Eimeria mitis | reverse complement strand
ATATATAAGACAAGCAGCAGCAGCAGCAACAAACCTATCTCCTGCTGCTTCTCTTGGTGTTGTTGTCTCCGTACCCTGTTTATATAATCAAAGACAAAGACAAGCACTAAGAGACAGTATAGAGATAGCGGGGTTTAGGCTGCTGGGGTTTGTCTCCCATGGTGCTGCTGCTGCAGTGCAGCACGCGCTTGATAGATACGATGCAGCAGCAGCAGCAGCAGCAGCAGCAAAGACAACAACACCACCGCCAGCTGCAGCAGCAGCAGGGGCGCAAACAGAAACTCCAGCAGCAGCAGCAGCAGCAGCAGCAGCAGCAGCAGCTCCAGCTGCTGCAGCAGACGGAATAAAAATGATGCTTAATGTAGGCAGCAGCACTGTTGATGCTGCTGTCGTTTCCTTTAAAAACAGCAGCAGCAGCAGCAGCAGCAGCAGCAGCAGCAGCAGCAGCAGCAGCAGCAGCAGCAGCAAGGGGGGGGAGGTTGTGCCGCAAGTAACTGTCTTAGGCTGCAGCAGCAGCACAAAGGGAGGAGGCAGAACCGTTGATTTGCTGCTGGCGGAGGAGCTCAGACGGTAGGGTTTAGGGTTTAGGGTTTAGGGTTTAGGGTTTAGGGTTTGCTACGAGGGTTTAGGGTTTAGGGTTGAGGGTTTGGGGTTGAGGGTTTCGTTTTGTTTTGGGGTTTAGTGCAAGGGTTTAGCGGTAGGCTTAACTTGTTTTGTTTCCTAGGGTTTAGGGTTTAGGGTTTAGGGTTTAGTAGAGTTGTATATTAGGGTTTAGGGTTTACGTGTATGTATGTACTATAAAAGCGTATCCTGCACTGCATGAACCCTTTCTCTCTCTCCCTTTTTATTTCTAGGGTTTAGGGTTTAGGGTTTAGGGTTTAGGGTTTAGGGTTTAGGGTTTGTGTGCAGGGCGTTTGAGGAGCAGCACGGAGAGAAGGGTTTATCTCCCCGGGCGATGAAAAAACTAGAAAACAGAGCAGCAGCAGCAAAGAAGATATTAAGTACAAACAAAACAACAAAAATATTAATTGAGGGTTTATATAAACAGAAAGATTTACATAAACAAATACAGAGACAGCAGCTAGAGAGGTTGATAGAGACCAGTGGTCTCCTTGAGGATATAGAGGAGACAGCAGCAGCAGCAGCAGCAGCAGCAGCAGCAGCAACAAAAGCTGCTGCTGCTGCAGCAGATAAACATGAACCTGTAACTCCAGCAGCAGTAGCAGCAGCAGCAGCAGCAGCAGCAGCAGCAGCAGCAGCAGCAGCAGAAGGAGATATAGAAGCAATAGAGCTGCTGGGGGGGGCATGGCGTGTGCCTAGGGTGCTGCAGGCTATCCAGGAGTTTAGTTTACGTATAGGGGATAAAAAAGGAGACA
>NW_024016939.1:0-1376 GCF_000499745.2 Eimeria mitis | reverse complement strand
CCGCACCGTACCCATGCTGCGCATCGTCTCGATCTCACCAAATATAAACTGAGACAGGGACAACCCGCTGCAGCAGACAAAATCCCCCCCCACACACACAACAAAACAGAGCTCTCCCTCTTGCTGCTGCTGCTGCTGCTTCTTCTGCTCCTGCGGCTGCCGTTGAGCGGTTAGCAGTGCTGCGGCAAGTGAGGCGAGATGATTGCTGCGTGTCTGCAGCAGGGAAAGCAATATGTTCGGTGTATGTACACCGCAAGAAAACAGCTGCATAGCTTACCGCTGCACCGGGTCCTCCTTTAGCTGCAGCTGCTCCTGGTGGTGCTGCTGCTGCTGCTCCTGTTGCAGCACAAGTGATACTTGCTGCGCGTCTCCGTTGGCCGTCGGCAACACCAAGCGGAGGCTGTGGAGCTTCTTAAGTGCAGCAGCAGCCTCCGGGGAGGTAGAAGCAGCAGCAGCAGCAGCAGCTGCTGCTGCTGCTGCTACTGCCTCGACAGCCGCTGCATCCGATGCTGTAGCACCTGGCTTTGCATTGGAAAGGGGAAGACTCAGCATCAGCACGCCTTTAGCTTCTTGTTTGAGTGCTTTCTGCTGCTGTGCTAGCTGCTGCAGCAGCGGCCCCATCTGCTGCTGCAGCTCCTCTATGCTGGAGACAGCAGCAAATATCCCTGCATTCTCTGTTGCTGCAGGGCCCTCCTCAAGCGCTCTTTTCCATGTGAACGGGAGTGACCCCTGCTGCTGCTGCTGCAGCTGGATGTCTAGCCCTAATAGCTGTCTCCGCAGCATCATCTCCTGCGCCACAGACCCCACCTGCGGGTCCTTAAAGAGATTGGCGAGGAGGCCATATCCCCCGAGTTCCTCTGGCAGCTGCAGCAGCTCATCGCGCAGAACCTGCTGCTGCTGTTGTTGCTGCTGCTGCTGCAGTTGTTGCAGCTGGGCGCGGAGTGCATCAACACGGGCAGCCACAGAAGGCAGCAGCAGCTGCTTCAGCAGCCGCTGCGAGGCCAAGGCTAAGACATTATATGCAACGCCCTTGAGCGCCCCCACCCGACGGAGGAGATCTTCAAGTCTCGAGGAATCAAGCGAGCCAGAATCAGCTGCAGATAGTCTTCCCTGTAGCAGCAGCAGCAGCAGCAGCAGCAGCTGGTTGCATGCACTTAACACGCGAAAAGGAGCACAAGCCATCTGCACTACGGGCGTACGGGGCAGCTCTCTCGCCGCCGTTACTGCCGTTCCTGTTGCTGCTGTTCCTGCGGCTGCTAGTCAACCAAAAACGAAATTCATCACTACAGCCGCAGCCGCAACAGCGACAACTGCAGCAGCAGCAACAGCAGCAATCAGCTCACCGTGAGTTCCTTGAGGAGCAGTAGGAGCATCTC
>NW_024016937.1:0-1378 GCF_000499745.2 Eimeria mitis | reverse complement strand
GGTTGTTTTGTTTGTCTTGTTTACTTTGTTTAGTTTATTTATTTTATTTATTTTATTTTATTTATTTATTTATTATATATATAGAGAGAGAGAGAGGGAGAGAGAGAGGGAGAGAGAGAAACGGAAATAGAATGTAAATAGAGACAAATGCATACATCTCAATAATATATAAAAACAAACAAATACAAATTTATTATTTAGTTTATATATAACAAAGAAAAGAGACAACGAAAAGGAGACAGAAAAGAGACAGAAAGGAGACAAAAGAAGAGACAAAAGGAGACAAAAGAAGAGACAAAAGGAGACAAAAAAGGAGACAAAAGAAGAGAAAAAAAGAAACAAAAAGGAGACAAAAAAGGAGACAAAAAAAGAGACAAAAGGAGACAAAAAAGGAGACAAAAAAGGAGACAAAAGGAGACAAAAAAGGAGACAAAAGAAGAGACAAAAAAGGAGACAAAAGGAGACAAAAACGGAGACAAAAAGAGACAAAAAAGGAGACAGTTGCTGACCTGTTCTGCCGCTGCGTTGCTGCGAGGATGCATGCGACGTCCACGCCTTCACCAGAGCAGACGCGTGGCGCTTCTGCAGCAGCAGCAGCAGCAGCAGCAGCAGCAGCAGCANTAGACAGAAATCGATAACAACTCTACACTTGGGCAGTGTAAGCGAACTCTCAGCAATGTTGCTAGGTTTACTATTGTTTATTAGGGCCTAGGGTTTAGGGTTTACAAGGGTTTAGGGTTTAGGGTTTATGAGGGTTTACTGGATCATATATCATCTGTCTCCTTAGACAGAAATCGATAACAACTCTACACTTGGGCAGTGTAAGCGAACTCTCAGCAATGTTGCTAGGTTTATTATTGTTTATTAGGGTTTAGGGTTTATGAGGGTTTAGGGTTTATGAGGGTTTAGGGTTTACTGGGTCATATATCATCTGTCTCCTTAGACAGAAATCGATAACAACTCTACACTTGGGCAGCGTAAGCGAACTCTCAGCAATGTTGCTGGCCAATACAACGTGACAGACGTTGCTGGGTGGGGGGCTAAACACCCCTGCTTGTTCTTCTCTTCCTATGGTTGAGTGAAGCACAAAGAGCTTGCATACTGGTGCTGCTGCTGCTGCTGCTGCTGCTGCTGCTGCTGTTGCTGCTGCTGCTCGTGCTTCTTCATCGTCTGCTGCAGTTAGTTCATCTCCTGCTGCTGCTGCAGCAGCAGCAGCAGCAGCAGTTGGGGCTTCGTCTGCATGCGCATGCAGCCAGCCAGCCCCACGCTCAAGCGGAGCCAGCAACTCAAACAAAGAAGATATCTCCGCTATACCCGGCAAAAACACCAGCACTGTCTCTCCCCCATAAGCCAAGCTAGATACCAAGTCTACACACAC
>NW_024016936.1:0-1379 GCF_000499745.2 Eimeria mitis | reverse complement strand
TGCTGGGTGCGAGGTGACCCCGAGGTCACCTACACGCTGGCCCCCGTAAACCCTAAACCCTAAACCCTAATTGCTAAAACTTTAAACCCTAAACCCTAAACACCAAACCCTAAACCCTAAACCGTATCTCCTAAGAGCTGCCTGTGTGTGTTACGTGGAACAAACCCTAAACCCTAAACCCTAAACCCTAAACCCTAGACCGCACACTCGATCCCCCTCTCAACAGCTTCTATCCTCCTTTTGGGATTTACATTCTGCTGCTGCTTGTTCTTTAAGGATACTGCAACCTTAAACCCTAAACCCTAAACCCTAAACCCTCAAAAATGAACCCTAAACCAGAATAGAGCGGATACGGGGTCGAGTCTCCTCCATCGTTATTATAGGGTTTAGGGCTCTGCAACCCCAAACCCTAAACCCTAAACCCTAAACCCTAAACCCTAACTTCGTCCTCTTGAGTTTCTCTAGAACGCATTCTCTCTGTCCCCATCCCACCCCTCTCTGTCTGCTATTTGAGCTCGGCGGTTAGGGCTTAGGGTTTAGGGTTTAGGGTTTAGGGTTTAGGGTTTGTAGGGAAACTAGAGGGGTGTTAACAACTGGCGAGAGACAGAGATAGCCCTGTTGTTTTGTTTGTTTGTTTTTTTTAGGGTTTAGGGTTTGTTTGTTTTTCTGTTTTGTAATATTCTTTGTTTGTTTAGCCGTTTGTTTCTTTTTGTTTTGTTTGTTTGTTTCTTTCTCTTCTTTTTTTTGTTTTCTGTTTGTTTTTCTTTTTGAGGGTTTTGCTTAGCCCCCTCGTGCAGCAACACAGACCGCTAAACCCTAAACCCTAAACCCTAAACCCTAAACCCTAGGTTGGGGGTCAGCGCCGTCCCCTGTGCATTGTCCTGCAGCACGTGAAGGTGGTTTAGGGTTTACAGTTTCTCTATTAAACCCTAAACCCTAAACCCTAAACCCTGGATGAGCCATCACTCCAACCCGCTGAGGTGTACGTACACCTGAATATGGGGTGCGGCTATTGATGAGATGAACCCTAAACCCTAAACCCTAAACCCTAAAAAAAACCCTTGGAATATATTTTTTTAGGGTTTAGGGTTTAGGGTTTGTGTTTGCTAATTGGAGTTGATTATGTAAAACTAAATTATTTTTTTTTATTTAGGGTTTAGTGTCTAGGGTTTAGGGTTTAGGGTTTGTGGTTTGGGGTTAATTTATTTATCTATCGGTGTATTATATTTAGTTTTCTATTTATATATACAATATCTCCGCTTATTCAAGTGTATGTACAGCTCTGCTATCTATTTATTTATTTATTTTATATTTTATTTTATTTTATTTATTTTTATTTTATTTTATTTTATTTATTTATTTATTTCGTTTATTACAAG
>NW_024016935.1:0-1379 GCF_000499745.2 Eimeria mitis | reverse complement strand
TGTTACAATGCTCTCAACTCACCGAGACATGGCTATTCCCGTCCTAAGGGGAAGTGCGATTTCCTAGCAATGCTTGGTACAGGTCTGGCACTTGACGTTGGATTTGTGCAGGGGCGTGCTTGCTGTGGCGCGGAGCCGAACGATTGGGGCTTGGACTATTAGATCTTGTTATCGGTTCGGCAAGTGCCGAGTTGGGTATGATTGCCTGCAGATGTGTCAGAGTTTGTTTGTAGGACGTCCTGTCCTGCCTGAGCCCACGCGGTGATCCTATCTCTTGAGTCAGGTTAGGCTTTACGGACTGAGGTAAAAGGGTCGGTGTATTTGCGGTTGGTGCTTTTCAGACACACCATATGCGTGCGGGGTGTTATGTTGCGTGCCGCGGTTATGCGACCTCATTTGGCATATGTGCATCTGTGTGCAAGGCTTGCATGCAGTTTGATTCTTGCTTTGTCAATCCCCAGAACGTCCGTTGATATTTAACTTTTTTTGAACCTGGCTTGGCTATGTTTGCGCGGTTGATGCCAGTACATACAAAACGGGCTTTGTGCGCTGCAGCAACACAGGATATTAAGGTCCCGTCGATATTTTATTTGCAATGCACGGTTTAGCGGTAAGGACAGCAGAGCAGCCATTGGACGGCGGGCAACGCGTTTCCTTTTCACGCGAGCCGGCGGCGGGGTAGAGCGATGGCGCGTGCGTCTGGATAGCGTCGCTTGTTCAGGAGCTTGGCTAAAACGGTTGTTTCACTTTTGATGTTGATGCTGGCGCAGAGGGTGAGAAGTTCTTGCTTGTCATTGATCTTAGTTGCGGTAGGTTAACGATCTTTGCACAGTTATTGTTTGGCGGTAAAAGGGAAGCCGTGCGAACCATTATCGCACAGTGGCTCACGTGCAGCAGTTGCCATATAATTTTAGCAGGCTTTAGACTGATTTGCAGTGTTTCTGGTCTAGGTCGCTGTGTTCTGCTGCGTCGGGCGTCAGGTGCGCATTGGCCAATCGCGAAAGGCAAGAGAAGGGGTAGCGTGTAGTTACTGCCGATCCGAATCATCATAACAGTTTCCCCGGCAGCTCGCTTCGTACAAACATAATTGTCTGTACACCTCTCTACGTTGTTTGCGTCTTTTTGGATATAGGGTGACTATGTCGGTATGACGATGACCGAGTGCATTAGGTGGCAGGCTGTTACAATGCTCTCAACTCACCGAGACATTGCTATTCCCGTCCTAAGGGGATGTGCGATTTCCTAGCAACGCTTGGTACAGGTCTGGCACTTGGCGTTGGATTTGTGCAGCGGCGTGCTTGCTGTGGCGCGGAGCCGAACGATTGGGGCTTGGACTATTAGATCTTGTTATCGGTTCGGCAAGTGCCGAGTGGGGTATG
>NW_024016934.1:0-1380 GCF_000499745.2 Eimeria mitis | reverse complement strand
TGCAGCGAATATAGTGCGACCGGTGTCTTGGGGGTATAAAAGCGATTGCATGTGCTTTTCTGGGGACGGCTTTTGGCCATGTAGATCCACTACGCAGCCCAGTTAGACTGGTTGAGCTAGCCGTTGTTTTGGCTCATTTGCGGTCAGCATCCACGCCTTCACTACGTGCACGTGCCATCGCCGGTAACCATCGTCCCCGTCCTTCTGCTTTGCAAGTGTAACGCGGTTCACAGGGAGACGCGACAACTCGAAAAACGACGCCGCCCAGTCCATTAACAGCCCTCGATAGCCAGCGAAGAGGCAATCATTAGCCACTCGAGGTATATCTGCATCAGTCTCGCGTTTGCTCTGCAGTCGCCGATGCTACCCCCCGCGAGTTCATCACAAACGATGTCCAAACGTTAAGCACTTGCTCGCCTCCACGTTGCTTACCATTGTCCACGAGAGGCATTCAACAACTGCTCCTAACTGACCGTCCTGCTAAAAGTAGCCTGACGCATTCCCCACATTGAAAGACCAGTCCGCATGTCTAAACACACACGGCAGAGGCGTGCCGTCCACGCATCTGGCTTTGCGAGCCTGTCCACCCACTTCCTGTTGCTCGGAATGTGCCACGATTGTTCATCTCGTTCAGGAAATCAAGCGCTTCCCCCAACACCTTTGAACACTGTAGCTGCATGCACGCATCCGTCGCCTGACATGTCAGAGGCGCTCGAATAACACCGGCCGCAAAGCCAACCCAATAGCCTCAGGTTTACACGTAGCTGGGCTCTTTGTCATGGGGTCAAACATCCGCCTGTTCAGCGGACCGCTGGCATGAAATTATGGACGCAGAGCTAGCACCCTAGAGTTCGGGGCTGGCACACTTCTGCAGGTCGCTAAGGATAACGCAACGGGCGAAAAAGCCCATCATTGCAGGTGAGCCATGCCAGCCGCAAGATGGTTCTACTACGCGGCATGGCATGGCGCTGCAACGGTTACCAACAGGCCCGTCCAACTACACAGGTGCTGCCTCGCTCTGTAGGCGCAATGCGCTGCAATCCCACCCGGTAACGTGTTCGTTCCCAGTACTCAAAAGGCCATCAAGGCGGATCACGAATTCGAACAAGGCTACCATGTCGAACGCGTGCAACTGCACAGGTAGCTAGACTCTGCAGAGCTGAGCTGTAAACGGGGTAAGACACTCCCACAGTAGACCGGCTCAGCAAAGCCTTTCCCCAAAATCTGCTGCAATCTGTCCCTCTGCCAGCATACGTCAGGTGCGTCAGGTTTCGTATGCAACAAACACGCACCCGCTGGGCAAAGTAATGGCATACGAGTTTAAGCGGTTTGAGGCACCGCGCGCTGAGTCTGCCGAATTTTGCACCACTGCGGCACAGC
>NW_024016933.1:0-1381 GCF_000499745.2 Eimeria mitis | reverse complement strand
CGACAAATGATGCAAAAGGTAGACCAGGAAACATGCAGAGTTACCGAGCAATTCGAGCCCGCTTGCAAGGGTCCTACCGATAGATTCGTCCACGAGAAGTCATGCGTTCCTTTAAACGCTACTCCCGAGAAGCAAGCAATACAGATATGCTTCCACGTCCAAGTTGCGCTTAACCCTATTCCGTCTACCTCCTATCGTGCGCGCAGCACAAACACCCCTCGTGTGTACTCTTAATTTCTTCACTCCCACAGAAATACCTTTGACAAGAGCATCAGGCCGATGCGTTGCCTTACGTGCCCAGAGACAATACGCTAACACTCGCAACAAATGCGCTCGGCGTAACATGACATACCTGGAACACTGCATACTGGTCGAAACTGCCCCAACCCCCTTCTTGTAGAGTTGATCTCCGTCAAAAAGAGCAACTTGACAAGGAGGCCGCAGCCAGTGCGGGTGGGGGAAGGCAGTGTTGCTGACGCCGTACCTTGTGACTCAACCAGATCCTACGACTACCACGCTAGAGAGGGTCAATACTGGTAGATCATCCGACTTGATGATCAGTCGGACGTTGCTTGCTGTGATAAATANACATAGCACAGCCCCTCCAACCCAAGCTGAGGTTGAAATCTATCGATGTATTTCGGCCCCTGCAAGGACACCGTCGGTTTCAAGATACACGCTGGGGGAATCATGGCCTACTGTATCGAGAACACACGTCAACCCCAGCATGCCATCCGCAGCTGCTCTTCCACGTGAACCTACACTCTTTTCCTAAACCAGAAGTCGCCGCGCAGAAGAACCCCCACTTGCAACATTGTTCACACTTAAGTCACCCAGTTGCCCCCATGTGCTTCTCTACCGTGCACGACGTTTTCATGACAGTTGTGGAGTGCTGCAAAAATATCTCCAGAATCATCCACCTGTTGAGTACTGTAATACCAGGGGCCCTGACCTGTCGGACGCACACCGACTTCCACAAACACTGCTTTCAAAATACTAAGGTACACTTTTCTGTTTAAAATCATGGCCCTTTCGACACTGCAACATAATCTGCAATATGTTCGATGAATGCAAGTCATCCCTCCCCCCGTGCCACACAAAATCCTACCCTTTGCCCATCCATTTCACCCTTGCACAAGACCACGCATTTCACCATTTCAAAGGCGTTAACGCTCCTCCCGTACAATCCAAAGCCTAAACGCCTACAACGAGTCCACGTTTAGTTTACCTTCGCGCGCGGTGAACAACCGACAGCAGTGGAGGAGTCCCGTGTGCATCTGCACATCAGCTATCAACGCAAGGACGTGCGGGAAAATGCAGTGGCAACATTACGGCTGTTCCATTGCATGGCTAGTTCTACCCAGCACATAGATCAAACTGC
>NW_024016932.1:0-1381 GCF_000499745.2 Eimeria mitis | reverse complement strand
ACTGAATTCAAGAAGACAACGGCCGGGAATATCTCAGCCTCCCTTCAAAGCATGAGGTACCTCAGATCAACGCCTTAGCCTCAAATGCCTTAGTGTGTTGTGCTCTGCACGGTAGGCACAGTAGTAGTGAACAATGCTGCGCCACGTCACAACCGCGGCTGGTAGGGTGCGACGGCAACTGGCAAAACAGATGAAGGCAACGGCAATTCAGTTCCGCTGGTCATAGAATCATTAAAATTAATTAATAAGTAAAGGCAGATCAGATCCGCAGAGTGAAGTGTACCGTAATGTGCGATCGGCATGGTGGGCTGGCCTCCAGGCGCTCTGCTCACCGCCATAGCAGTACACAGCAAACTAGGGCCGCCCCATGAGTGCGAATCTCACACAGGCTTTTTACAGTAAATCTAGTGTGTTTCTCCTTTCTTGTTGCTGATGGTTGAAGTTTTCGGGATCTGAGTCAAACGGCAGTTTCCGGCATCCCACTACCAGCGGACGACGACCTTATGAAAAACATGTCCGGTTAAGCATATAAAAACGCACGCATATTTGGGAACCAGGACTAGTAACATCAGCTGTATTGCGGGGTAGTTCGAGCCGCCTGCCGATTTGTGGGGATAAGCAGGACCTCGCACTAGAAAACGAACATTCAACTGGCCGCCATAGGGGTTGAAATTCCCATGAAATTCGTCGGGGTGTTTAGTTTATTTCATCTTCATGAACAGCGAGAAGATAGCACGAACTGGGATGCACACACTGGAAGCATCAGAAGAAACCTCTGCAATATATCATGTTCCACAGAGGATCAATGCACTATTTCTTATCCGCATTCTTGTGTCCCGTGCTTACATGAGGTGCCCAAAGTACGCCGTAAAACCAACAAGCGAGAAGGAACAAAAGCCGTTGCCACTCCAGACACCCAGAGGGACAAACTGGGCTTCATAGCACCCCTTCATATTCACCAAGGTTGTTTATCATGTTGCACAAACACACAACTGAGCAAGCAACTAGTTGGGTCTTTCTTTAGACAGGCAGTTTGGTGACATTCGAAAAGTAAATTCATAAAATTGTGCTAACACAGAATTTCGTGAGCACGTGGTTGAGTTTTTCTCTAGGAGCAGACAAATTTCAAGCTGCTTATGGCATGCGAAGCATGCAACGCCAAAAGCGAGAAAGCAGTGAATCGGCAAGCCCGTCCTCTCACCTTAATACGTATATGTTTCAGACGAATCTCTTCCACGAAACTGAATAAGCGATTAACCGAATTTTCCGCTGCAGAGAGGCGTTAAATTTAAAGGTGTGTGGGCCGCACCAAGATGAGAGCAACGATTCCAGTGGCTAGGAGTGCAATTCACCTCGGCAAGCCCGAAAAACACCAAAACAC
>NW_024016930.1:0-1382 GCF_000499745.2 Eimeria mitis | reverse complement strand
CTGCTCCGGGCAGATTCTCCCCTAGCACACTCATGTCTACTTGCACATCCTCCAACGGTTCACATGCGCCTTGCTACGAGCGTGCATCAGTACGTATTCCAATAACTCCTAAGGCAGCAGGATGCTCCCACCATAAACGGCCACCGCTATGCTCTTAACAAACGGCATTCACAAAGGTCTTAGACGGCGCAAAACCAAACAGGGTTCAAACGGCAAAAGCTCGTCGGGGATTTGTCCACGTGCGAACGGCAAAACGAATGTGCAAGGCGCCGGTCCGTTTGGTCGCAGCCCGTGAAGCCTGCAAAGCAGTCATGCCAAAAACATGCTACTTTAGCCAATCCCTGGTAGGAAGGCAAGAAAACCGTGCTAAAGGGACTGTACGGCTTGGACGTCCTTGCCAAAGTAGCCGTCGACTACTAAGGTTATGAACCATGGTTACTGAGCCCATGGTTACGACTAGAGTTGCTTTGGCCGATGGAAGTTCGCCAACAATACTAAGCGCAACCCGTCGCGGGCTGCTCGCTCATCATCTATCACCACTGGCTGGCTCTCCCCAGGCTTCAGTGGGTATCTCGGCCCACGCTGGCCTGCCTGACAGCTCTCCTGGACTCTTGACACGGCATTTTACATCGGACACACAGGCCCGAGAAAAAGAACATGGGAATCCGAACTGACAACGAGAAGACGTAGTCTCAGGCCTACTCTCTGGACGCATCACATGCTACAACCAAAACGGATATCTAGTGGAACATCGCGTCAAACACCAGAGGCAGCACGCAATCCAGGCTCACTGCGGACGTCCTTTCCAAAACGTCATCACCCGTCAGTGCCATGATCACCCCCTCCTATATAGAAAGATTCATTTGTTCTGGCTGGCAATAGGCACTATCCAGTTCATGTGTGGAAATAGGCATATGCGCTTCCCTCTTCGGTCTTCACTGCACATCTCCACGTACTCTGCAGGGCCACTCGCTTGTTGTCGACTTTTGGCCAATACACCCTGAATTAGAGTCTGCAAAGGTGAAGGGAGTGTCCTGGAGCATTCCAACTGCTACAGTCGCATGCTCTTTGACTGCTTCATCTATACATTTTTAGGCATCGTTCCAAACGCCCCAGGAAGGTCGCGCAAACCCATCACCGCATTTCGGTCGGAAAATCTTAATGTGCGGAACCGACAAACCTCGAAGCAAAGGGGGTGAGCCTGCCAAGACGTCGAATCACAATCGGGCTGTCCGCATGTTAGCAAGCCTACAACGGTGACACAAGCATCTAAGTCTCCCTCTGGAGATACGGGTTCTAACAGCGTTTCTCCAGCGACGGGAGCCGTGCACGGCAATCTGCGTTCTGCACCTATGCATGCTACTAACACAGCACTTGGCTTA
>NW_024016929.1:0-1383 GCF_000499745.2 Eimeria mitis | reverse complement strand
TCTGCGAAGAAGCCGAGCTTTGTGATTGCGAATCAAATGTGTTGGATTTCGCTCAGAGCACACGGGCGTCCTTTGGAAGGCGCCCGCGTTTGCGAATAATGCCCGTGTCTGTTGATGTTCACGTCGGGGATGAGATGCGAGCGCCCCAAGTGGTAGATTTGTGGTTATGGCGTATCTCGTACAGACGCACGCTGGAATAACTTTGGTGTACATATATTCAAGGTGCTGCCGGTGCGAAGATTAGCTTAAAAGTTCAGTCGTGCTAGACGTCAGCCAGATATTTGCACGAAGGTTCCATATTACACGTGGCACCATATCTCCCGTACGATGCAACGCTGGAGGGGCCTGCGTAACTGCTCAGGGGGTGCGTTGCCTTTAATCTATTGACAGACATACCCTGCATACAGCTGTGTGATAATGGGCGTTTTGCGAAATGGCGGCTTAGTATTGCAGGCAAGCGTCTGACATTCATGCCTTCTGCTAACGACGATGATACACAATGATGTTAAGAGTATGCTAAAATATGCGTCTTGTGCGGAGATGAGCCCGACGCTACTTGGGCAGCAGTGATTGTATGAGTATTCTTTATTATTGTTGGGGAGCACCTCAGTGCTTTCCGTCCCCCTGTCCCATAATGACAGAATAGGCTCGTTTGCACTACTTTTTCTTCGTAGGATTTTTTTCTGGGCGACTGACTTGGTATGTTGAGATTGGAAATTAAGAAACTNCTACTTTTTCTTCGTAGGATTTTTTTCTGGGCGACTGACTTGGTATGTTGAGATTGGAAATTAAGAAACTGAATACTCGCATTTCCCTCTCATATTTCTCGACTATTTGACGGTCTTTGCGTGGGCTTGAAGTACTGTGAGGAAGTGCACTGGAGCCTTTTACAGGATAAGGATGAATGCCTGCGGCTGAGAGCGGCAGCAGTAAGGGATGTAGGATTTTGTTGTACAGCAGTGTTGCCTTGTCTGGGGATAAAGGGTGGTTGCGAGGAGCAAGCCCCCTCTCCTGACCAGTAACGGGGGAAGAGACCGCTGGATGACCGTTTCTGGCCCATCCTTCTTGCGATACCTGTACTGCACAGATGGTGAGCTAGGTCAACAGTTACACTAGAATCACCCCATTGCACGATGAGCTTCTTGCCTCTCTTCGATGCCTGCGCCCTGTGCAACGGACAAACAGACGTGAGTTTCCAAGGGAGATTGTTGAGTAAACGGTGTTCGCTGGGTGGTCTAGCACTCGCATTTACGCTGAAGGCGCTAAAAGCCATTTTCCAGGAAGATGCTAGCAGATTCCGTTTAAATACTGGATCAATATATACGAGTTCTTGAAGGCTGTCGCCAGAGGCAACTCTTGAACTGTTCCGAGTAAATAGGCTAC
>NW_024016928.1:0-1383 GCF_000499745.2 Eimeria mitis | reverse complement strand
GTACAGCGTATTTAAAAGGGACCAGGCGGAGACGTATGGGGAAAGAAGTGAAAGTTTGAGAAGTTTGTGCTTGCGTGTACGGCTTCGGCATTGTGAAGTCGTATCTGACGGCGCCACCGCGTGGGACGTTCCCCAGGAAGTATGGCCGTAGAAACAAACGCATATAGGCGCACTAAAGCAGGTTCCTATGTGGTTCATAGCATCCACGCAGTGTTTTGAAAGGAGTTAGGGGCGCAGAGTATGTGCAAATCACGAGCTGCGCAACTTGCCCGAGCGGGTCTAAAACTCCGGCACGGCGAACCCATATCCACCATTTCATATGTGTGCTGCTCTGCCTCGCAAGCATTTTCTGAGGGACTAAAGCATCTATGTGCAGCGTAATTGGTGGTCGAAATGCATGTTGGAGAGGGGTCAGCGCAATACTTCGAGGGGTGGAGGGCGCGGTGAGTGCGGGAGTATCGTGGGTTGCGCAGTTTATGTGGGCGGATGTAAGGCGCGGCGCCGCGAAGCCGCTTTTCGCGTTGGGGTGGGGCGCTGCCGTAACCAGCTACTATGCGCTTAAAAGGGACGGCGTGTATGCGCAGTTTAGTGGGCGGCAGACAGGCGCAGTTGATTGGCATCTCCGACCTATTCAAGAGGCGCTACGTCAGGTGCGTGTGTGGGTATCGGGGGTTTTGCAGTTTGTGTGGGCAGGTCTAGGACTACCGTGTGGGAAAGGCGTAGTGGAAGTTGCGATCTGGCGTTGACGTGCCAAGGAGGTATGTCCTTCGAACGAAAGCCACCTGCGAGCAGTGTAATGGGCGGTAGATATGCGTGGTGGGTTGGGGTCTCTGCAATACTTGGNCTGCGAGCAGTGTAATGGGCGGTAGATATGCGTGGTGGGTTGGGGTCTCTGCAATACTTGGACGGGTGGTTGCGGGAGAGGGTGTGTTAGTTTCGTGGATTGTGGAGTTTGTATGGGCGGGTCTGGGGCTGCCGTGTTGCGAAGGCGTGCTCGACGTTGCAATCTGACGCTCGCTTGCCAAGGAGGTATGTTCTCCGAAGGAAAGACAGGTGTATGGAGTGTAATGGGCTGTAGATATGCGTGGTCGGTAGGGGGCTCTCCAGTATTTTTGGGGGGAGGCAGCGGGAGTTGCCGTGTTAGTTTCGTGGATTGTGGAATTTGTTTGGGCGGGTCTGGGGCTTCCGTGCGGCGAAGGCGTATTGGACGTTGCAATCTGGCGGTCGCTTGCCAAGGAGGTATGTCCTTCGAAGGAAAGCCATGTGTACGCAGTGTACTGCATAGTAGATAGGCGTGGTGGGTAGGGTCAGCCGCATTGTTTGGTAGCGGCGGTGGGTGCCTGAGCATGGCGGGTTATGGAGTTTATGTGGGCTGGTCTAGGG
>NW_024016927.1:0-1383 GCF_000499745.2 Eimeria mitis | reverse complement strand
CTCTTTTCTTTATCTCCCCCCCGTTCCTAGCAACTGGCAGCAGCAGCAGCAGCAGCAGCAGCAGCAGTACTCGCATCAGCAGGAGCAGTAGCAGTATCGAAAGCAACAGCAGCAGCAGCAGCAAGAACAGCAGCAGCAGCAGCAGCAGCAGGACGATACCCACGGAATTCCTAAGGACCCAGCCCTGAGCTGCTGCTGCTGCTGCTGCTTCTATAGCGCCCAACCTGCAAAGCGCAGCAGCAGCAGCAGCAGCTCCTGCTGCTGCTGCTGCTGCTGCTCTCTACAAGTTGGGGTGTCACTGACACCAGCGCTTCAACAGTACACCTAGGGTTTAGGGTTTAGGGTTTGGGGGGCGTGCACTAGTGGCTAGAGAGAAAAGGGTTTAGGGTTTAGGGTTTCAGGTTAATACAACCAACAACAAAGGGGATAGACGCTGGGAGGCACCGTAGGTAAGCAGGCAGCAACTGCTGCTGCAGCTGCTGCAGCAACTGCTGCAGGACCTGCTGCAGCAACAGCTGCAGCAACTGCTGCAGCAACTGCTGCACCTAGTGCAGCAGCTAGAGCTGCAGCAGATCGGAGGCACTTGCTGCAGCAGGTGCAGCAGCTACAACTGCAGCAGGTGCAGCAGCATGTGCAGCAGCAAGTGCAGCAGCAACTGCAGCAGCAACTGCAGCAGCAACTGCAGCAAGTGCAGCAGCAACTGCAGCAGCAAGAGCTGCATTGGCGGATTGCCAGCAGGATACAGACAGAGCGACAGACAGAGAGCTGGATGAGCTGCCTAGGTGCGTATACACCCCGAAACGTGTGTTATAGATATTCTGTATTTAAATAAATAATTATATTTGGGGTGTATGTACACTTGTCTGTGTTTTTCTTTGTGTATCCTGGCCGTTTATAGTTGATGGTTTTTTCTCTATTCTGTATCTTCTCGTTTGTTTGTTTCTCCTGCTGCTGCACCGCCTTGTTGCTGCTCTGCTGCTGTAGGGTCCGAGCTTGCTGCAGCTTCTGCTGCAGCTTCTGCTGCAGCTTCTGCTGCAGTGTCTGCTGCTGCTGCTGCTGCAGCAGCAGGTCCCGCTTCTCTTCTTGCTGTTGTTTCTGCTGCACCACCACCACCACCACCACCACCACAACCACCACCAGCATCACCAGCACCACTTGCTGCTGCTGCTGGTGGTGGTGGTGCTGCTGGTGCTGCTGGTATATTTGTGTATTTAGTTCTGTGTATATATTTAGGGTTTTGTTTCATTTGTATTATGGTTTGTTGCTGAAAAGTTTTAATTTGTTGGTGGTATTGTTCTTCTGCGTGCCAGTACAGTTCATGTTCATATTGTGTTTCACAAGCACCACCTATGGTGTTTTCTAGAAACTGTGTTGGTATTCTTT
>NW_024016926.1:0-1384 GCF_000499745.2 Eimeria mitis | reverse complement strand
GTACCAAACTCCTGGGCAGCAACCACATATTGGTATTTCAGTTGGGCGAGCTCCTGAACAGCACGAAACATCCAGATATTATTTTCCTCCAAGTTCAGAGGAAAGACTGACGATTGCTGCCTAGGAAGTTGTAAGGATAACCAAAGAGTTCAATGTACCCGTGTTGACTGCTTCGTTTCATATGGAGGAGCAAACCCGACAATCTCTTTCCAAAGTGCCCCCTCTGGGCTCCTAATAATATCCAGTTGGCTTTCGTCAAGCCGATTGGAGTCTCGGCATAGATGCAACTCCTCTGGCGGAGTTTCCTCTATATAAGCCTGCAAGTGTCACCCACAAGATTAAAATGGAATGCAAAAACGTACAGGCTGAATCGCGATTGCCTCTATATCTGGATGCGTAATTCAAATGAAGCTAAAGGCTTTCTTGCGAATTAATAATGCATCTATGATACTGCCAGATCCGGCAATGTGCGAGCGCCATCCGAGAAGACGTGCCTGCATCCGAACCGCTTGTTCATAGTACATGATGCCGTAGACTGTGCGCATCAACACCTGGCCCCTGTAGGATGCCCACTCTTGAAGCATTTCACAGAATCGATCATATCTGCAACGCCAGCCGCAAGCCAGAATGCAGAACGTGCTAGTGTGTACACAGAATAGAATCCGAGTGCAGCAGATCTCTAGTCGACGGACCAGATCCTTACCGGTGGAGCAGCCCACATTGCTGCATTTGTGCGCGGATGTCTTGTAGGGCTAGATTACGCCGTTCAGGTGAATCTGTAACCCGGTCTTCTATTTCCTGTCTAATGGTGAACATGTCTCTGTCGCGGTCAACTCTCTCGATGAAATTATCGAACTCAACTGGGTGTAAACTGCGGAGGAGGTCCATCTTGCACACGCCCTCATCGGTCCGTTTCTCCAGATCCTGTGCATATAATTGTAGTAGGAGTGTCCTAGAGCTTGCTCAGAGTTAAAAGGCAAGCAACGGCAGGAATTTAATAATGAGTAGATCGACATGAGTCCCATGCGACAAAGAGCTACGGGGCAAGGACTTGTGGAAACCTCAGCAATTTACCTGCAAATCAAGGCGCGTATCTTCCCTGTAATACGGTGTCAGGGTCATCATCGACACCATATTGCGAACCAGAGGCGTCTCGGGGATTTTCATGAGGAGCGAATTGACAAATGTGCCAAATCTGATGCGTCGTAGAAACACAACTCAAGGCAAACAATTCGTTCGTGAAATGCTTTTGCAATGGACAAACTGGCGAAAGGCCGGCTCTGATTTGCTTTAGTTAAGGCCGAGCTATCGATTTATCCGAAGCCCTCACATCAGGCTGATCACCTTCGCTGAGTTTCGGCGCATTTGAAAGACGGGTCATCGG
>NW_024016925.1:0-1385 GCF_000499745.2 Eimeria mitis | reverse complement strand
GCCCCTTCCCTTCTTCAAAGATGGAGCGGCCGCCACCCGGCGGAGGCAACGGAAAGGCGGGGGTGCCCCGCGGCGCTTGTGGGAAAGATGAAAGCCTAACCTGCACGCATACACTTGCGCAAAAGCAGCCCCACATTTTACACCCAGCTGTTCTACACGTCAGTCTAAAGAAAGTTGCTACTGTTCTACGACTGCGCATCTGCCAACAGAGGTAGTGTCTGCAGTTTCTTCCGCTCCGCCCGCGGCCTCAGGAATGCAGGAGGCAAATACGACACTCAGTACCCAACAGATCACGCCACAACACAGACACAAGCAAGTCACTAGTTCGCCTATTCTTATATAATGAATAGCCGAACGAGAGGAACGAGATACGAGATAAACTGAGGTTATTCAAAAACATGCAAGTTCGCTCGGGTTGGCGCAGGGCTCGCAGCGCCCAAAAAGTCTGCCAAAGGATTTTCCCAGTCCTTCGGACTGGTTATAGTAGTCGCCAAGTTCCTGCCGTTGGTTGCCGCCCCATATCCACTGCCAAGCCCCTCCTACACAAGGGAGCCCGAAATGCCAAATTGCAAAAGCAGCTCGCTGCTCCTTCTGCAGTTGCTGCTGTTGCTCCCCTCTCCCGAGTCTCTCGCATAGTTGCGAGGCTAAACAAAACCAACACTTTGCCTGACAGCGCACTGCACTAAAAGGCAAAACTGCTCATCTAGGAATGCCTCATCTGACGGCCCCTCCGCCATTTTCTGCCTGAAAGCAGCAGCCATCTGATGGCCTGGGCAGCGAGACGGCCTCCCCTTCCACGGATGCGCCGGGGTGCGTTACTCCGCTCTGTTTCAGCCNGGCCTGGGCAGCGAGACGGCCTCCCCTTCCACGGATGCGCCGGGGTGCGTTACTCCGCTCTGTTTCAGCCCGCGCAGCCCCCTGGCATGATCCCGCTCTGCAATGCGTATTTCCTCTCTACGGGATGTTCACAGGTTGCAAATGGCCACGATAAAGACAGCCACTAGAAGAACAGCAACTAGAAGCAAGGCTCAGTAAAGCTCCTGCTGCCGGTGCAGTCCTCCGCCATCCACTTGGCCACATCTTTAGCGTAATACGTCGCGATTGCATCGGCCCCAGCCCTGCGGAAGCCCTTAAGGGTTTCTAGAACGACGGCCTTCTCGTCGACCCAACCCTTTTCTGCCGCCGCCTTGATCATCGCATACTCCCCAGAAACCTGGTAAGCAGCGAGCGGCACGTTTGTCTTCTGGCGGACACGACGCAGCACGTCAAGGTAAGGAGTTCCTGGCTTCACCATGAGCATGTCGGCTCCCTCCTGGACATCTGCACCCAGCAGCAACAAATTGCAAACACCACACGATTTCCTGCTTGCAGCCGCCTTGACAGTA
>NW_024016924.1:0-1385 GCF_000499745.2 Eimeria mitis | reverse complement strand
TTTTTTTTTTTTATAGAGTTACAGGGGAGAGTATGGCCGGAGGTGAAGGCTGCTGAGGATTTGTTTTATCCTATTGCTGCTCTGCATGCACTGCAGCGAGAAGGGGGCCCCGAGCCCGTTATCTTTTCTTTGGCTTCATCAAGTAAACATAATATATACAACAAACAAATATGCATGCGTCCATGCATGCACGCATGCATGCATGCATGCATGCATGCATGCGTGTATGCGCATGCATGCATGTATGTATGCGTGTATCTGCAAATATGCATACATGCAGGCATGCGTGAATGCATGTAGGCGTGTATGTGTGTATATGCATGCATGCATGCATCGATGCGTGTATGTGCATGCATGCATGTAGGCGTGTATGTGTGTATATGCATGCATGCATGCATGCATCTATGCGTGTATGTGCATGCATGCATGCATATTTCCATTAAGATTCGTTTTTTGTGTGTTGCTGCTGCTGTTTTTGTGTGTTCCCCCTTCATGTATTTGTGCTGCCTCCTGGGTTTGTTTAATAGATTTTTGCTGCCGTTTTTTTTTTTTTTTTTTTTTTTTTTTTTTTTTTTGTTAGTTTGTCTTTCCTTTTAGGGGCCCCGAGCCCACTCACTTGTTCCTTCATCCTGTGGTTATCAATTTGCTGCTGCTTTGTGTGTTTTATTGTATACACATACATACACATATATATATATATATGTATATACATATATATATATATATATGTGTGTGTGTGTCTGTGTCTGTGTGTCTGTGTATCTGTGTGTGTGTGCCTCTGTTTTTTATATTTACTTCCTGTGTGTGTATGCGTTGATGTTTGTTACATATATATATATATATATATATATATATATATATATTTATTTATTTATTTATTTATTTATTTATTTTGTGTGTGTGTGTTGTATATAAATGTATATTCAGTATTCAACTGCCGCGCTCATTTACCATATCGTTTATTGCCTTCTATCGGTCGTCGTACAGTCCCCCCATTTGCTTCTCCTTTTTCTCCTTTATTAGATTTATATAATAAAAAAGAAGGAACGATAGATATTCCGATAGAAATGAATAAAAAAGGAGAAAGAGAAATATATGTTGATGGTCGACATTTTAAATCATTGCCGGGTATCGAACGCGTCCACAAAATTTATTTTCGATCAATTCTATTACTATGGCAGTTTTCTTACTATTCTTATAGAATCTCAGATCTTATACAAGACTATACAAATATACCGCTAGATAAAGTTTTACTCAAACACTTCATTCCTTCTTATGTTGGTACTGCACTCTTCACTGAAAACGGTAAGCATACTTATGTATATATATATATATATATATATATATATATATATATATATATATGTCTGTATGTGTGTGTGTAT
>NW_024016923.1:0-1386 GCF_000499745.2 Eimeria mitis | reverse complement strand
ACATCATTTTGAAGGGCTAGACAACGGTAGCTCACGTCCTGTTTATAACACGCGGCTCCATCAACATCGGGAGAACTACACCCTGTCAATACACCTTGCGTATGCTTGGCGATCCTGCGGCCCCGGGAGAGAAACTCAACGCAAACAAGGAAGGCGGGAGGGGATCAATCGCTTTTTTAAAAAAAAAAGCCTCAGTAAGTGTCGTCGTTTTTATCATCACGGCGAAAACATAAGCGCAAGAGAGTGGTCTACGCATTCCACCAAACTGTGCAGCAAACGGGGGCAAGCCGTACCGGCGTTTTACCCCGCAGCCAGCTGGTCCTCACGAACCAGGCACACGTGAAGAGAGCACCAACGTGGTGGATTAAACGCGAACAGCTTCACACCGTCTTTCTGAAACTCACCGGTTTATCCAGCATGCAAACCCGAAGAGCACTGCAACTCAGTATGCTGGTACTCCGCCAGGCTAATTCCCATCCAGAGGGACCGCTCAGCTGATTCTACGGGATGCAGTGGCGCATTCCGCTACACACGCTAGCTACAAACGTACTACTCCACCGGATGCCCGACAGGTCGCCTATCCTTTTATATATTTNCTACACACGCTAGCTACAAACGTACTACTCCACCGGATGCCCGACAGGTCGCCTATCCTTTTATATATTTTGGCACGCCTAGCATTAACAACCCATCAAAAATGACATTTCGATCAAATCGTATGGCCGCCGCCCTTCCGAATATGTAGCACTTCAGTTGCATAGGGTACTTGGGAACGGCGCATCCTGCTTCCAGTACTTGCCGTCCATTAATTCCATTAACGACGCACTAGCTGCACGGACGCAGGTGAAGACGTGCGCAAAGCTCTTCAAAATGCGGAATCCCTCCACGCTGAGTGCATGGATGGTCGCGTAGAGCGGTACGCTTGTCCCTTCAACTCCGATCGCTACCCGACGGATTTTTTCTTCGTGCCAGCTTTAATCCGGCCATCAAGTCTCATGTTCTTCAGCACCACAGGCTAGTCATATTCGCGCGAGTGCAGCAAGCACGGTTTGCTCAGCTACGTCCGTTGTTTGAAGAAAGACCGAACAAGCTATACACTCAAGCAACTAAAACACTTTTCCGAGCGCATCTGCCTCCTCCTTCCAAACATATCATGCTTATCGCGCATGTAGCTAGTCTTGTGACGACAGAGACGCACAAAACAGTTAACAATCAAGTGCCTGAAATACTCATCCGAGCGTCAACGCCCTCCGTTCCAAACATCCAATGCTTTTCGTCCATGTAGCCATTCCAGCCCTGCAGAGAGACAACGCTGCTATCGGTATATGTTCTGCTAACCCCTAACGTTGATGTTCCTGCGAGTGCCCATATCAAATTTTGCCTACA
>NW_024016922.1:0-1386 GCF_000499745.2 Eimeria mitis | reverse complement strand
GTTCAACAATCTGTTCAACATTAGACTTCGCTGACGCATTTTGAAATATCCCAATTCATCCCGATGGGAGGCACACAACGGCACTCCCTATGCGCTTTCGTAAACTAGAGTACGTCTGTATTGTAGCGTGGTCTGCCTACAACGAGCACAGGAGAATTAACCTTGCCTTGCTAGGTTGCCTTCAAGTGAAAACAAATGCTCCAGAAGTGTCTACAGTGGTAAAACATGCAGTAAAGGAAGCTTCGTTGAAGCATCCTTGTGTGCACGCTTGAGGCTGGCATGTATCGCCAGCAGAAGCGACGTATGCTGCAACTCAAGTTAGGCTTCATCCTCCCCACAACAGCCAGGCCCTGAGCTCAACGCCAAGAACGCCTGAGGACAGGGGAGAGAGGTCACCTGCTTTTGGAAAAGCCCTTGCCGCAACTCTTTACCTTCATCGCAGCTCGGTTCTGTGATTGATTAAGGCCAAAAAGCTAGTGTTAGGGCCTCCACTTGCGGGGGAGGAGATACCCTAAGCGGACTTGCAGCACACCTCGCTCCAGCCGGCGATGCAGGCCAGCCTCACGTATGCGCACAAGGAAGCTTCAACGAAGCTTCCTTTGCTGCATGCTTTACTTCTGCATACACTTATNTCACGTATGCGCACAAGGAAGCTTCAACGAAGCTTCCTTTGCTGCATGCTTTACTTCTGCATACACTTATGGAGCGTTTGTATTCAGTTGGAAGTAACATACGAAGGCCAAATGAATGCTCCTGTGCTAATTGCAGGTAGACCATGCTACACGTGGCAACTTCCAGCAGTCGATGCTCCACCCTCTAACCCCTGCAGAGGACCTCAGGCAGTCCACAAAAAAGAGCACGTATTTCCGGAAGCAAATTTGCATTACAATCAACCCTTGTGTACATGCAGCTCCTTTCGAAGCCTTATGTATAACGCTTTCTCCCTGGCATTAATCAACCGCAGAAGCGAGCTGCGAGGAAGGTGAGGACTTATAGTAGGAGTTTCCCAAGAGCAGCTGACTTCCTTCCCCTGCCCCCAAGCGTCCTGGGCGTTGAGCTCAGGGCCTGCGTGTTACGAGGAAGAAGCAGCCTGAAGTGGGGTTGCAGCGCACCTCGCTGTGGTTGGTAGTACAAGCCAGCCTCACGCGTGCAGACGGGGAACCCTCAACGGAGCTTCCTTTACTACATGCTTTACCCCTGAATATACATATAGGGCCTTTGTATTTGCTTGCATGCAACCTATCAAGGCCAGGTGAAGGCTCCTGCTCCTGCTATATCTGTAGCCAGACCACGCAACAGCAGATACGGGCAGCGCACAGTGTAATGCACAGTGGCCGTATACTGTGCCTACGATACCCACTTGAACTCTATGTCAGTAGATCTACA
>NW_024016921.1:0-1387 GCF_000499745.2 Eimeria mitis | reverse complement strand
GCTGCTGCTGTCGACACCTGCTGCTGCTGCTGCTGCTGCTGCTGCTGCTGCAGTCCCATTGGGGCTGTATACAGCTGATGCACAGGAGTATAGTGTTGCTGCCGCTTGTATATTTATTTATTTATTTATTTATTTATTAATAAAATAAATAATTTAATTTATATAAAAACAAACTAAATCAATACACACAGGTGCTGCAGGTGAGACACGCTCGCAGCCGCCCCCCGTGCAGCAGCAGCAGCAGCAGCAGCAGCAGCAGCAGCAGCGGCAGCGGCAGCAGCAGCAGCGGCAGCCGCACCCCTCTTCATGTGCTGTCTACGACGCCTTCTGTGTTAATAAACCCAAAAAATAATAAATAAAAAATATAATTAATTAAAATATAATTTATAAAAAAAAAACAAAAAGTGCAGCGATGAGGTGAGCATACACCCCAGCAAGAGACGTGCACGGGGGTGTTTGTCTTTGTCTGTATATATATATATATATTTTTTTTTTGTTTATATTAATTAAAATAAATAAATAAAAAATAAATTTATAAATAATATTAATACTGCTGCTTTTATCTTGTTACTTGTCTCCCTTTCTCCTCTTATACACCCCACAAACACAACCCGCACGGTGCAGCAGCAGCAGCAGCAGCAGCAGCAGCAGCAACAGCAGCAGCAGCAGCAGCAGCAGCAGCAAACCAAAGGCATATAAAGTCTCCTCCTGTAAAGGGACAGAAGGGCCTAAGCAGTAACACACGGAGACAGCTGTCTATACACCCCACAAAGACAGAGACAGCTTTCTATAGAGAGCTCTCTATAGAGTAGAGACACCTGCCTATACACCCCAGAGACAGACACAGAGACACCCCAGCTGCCTATACACCCCCCAGAGACAGACACGGAGACACCTCAGCTGCCTATACACCCCAGACAGAGGCGGAGACACCCCAGCTGCCTATACACCCCAGACAGACACAGAGACACCTTAGCTGCCTGTACACCCCACAAAGACACGGAGACACCTCAGCTGCCTATACACCCCACAGAGACAGACACGGAGACACCTCAGCTGCCTATACACCCCGCAGACAAAGACAGCTCTCTCTAAGAAACGGAGACAGCTCAGTGGGGTAGAGATATCTGTCTCTGTCTCTGTCTCTGTCTCCTATAGAGAAAAAAACTGTCTCCTTATATATAAATTATTTCTTTATATGGAGACAGTCTATATAGAGAGAAAAAACTTATCTATATAGAGACTGGCTCTATATATACAGACTGTCTCTTCATAGATATGTTATATATATATGTATATATATATATATATATATGCATATATACATATATGTATATATATATATATATATATATATATATATATATATATATATATATATATATAT
>NW_024016920.1:0-1387 GCF_000499745.2 Eimeria mitis | reverse complement strand
CGCAACCTTGGTTAGCTATAATGTGTATACTCAATGGGAAAAGCGTGCGCGGGCGAAGTGTCATACAAGGCTTCCCCACATACTGCCGGTAGACGCGCACCCGCAAACACCCTAGCCCCACGATGCTCACACATGGAAGATCCCTAGCACTTTGCAAAATACGGCAGACATTCCAAACAGCAGATGCAGCTGTCTTCAGCCAGGGCGCGCAGACCAACTGAAGACCTAATACCAACTGCAAAACGAAGCAGCTGGCTGCACGGGGTGTTTTTGTCGAATCGCATCTTGTTGGAAGACCATGAATAATCGATAAGGTCTCAAGATGTTCTTGGAGCCTCAGGAGCGTGCAGACCAAACGTCTTGTCTCTTCTGCTCTGGCTTCTACGTTGGAGTGCCATGGATTCCCTCCCTTGAGTTGCCGAAAGGAAGCCATCGATACGTTCTTATCTTGCACTCGCAACTCAATGCAGCTTAGGGAACCGCAGCCAGACCAGAACCACCAGGCTGCAAAACGCCTCCCGCCTTCTACGGTACTCCACAACTACACAATGAGCCATGAGCACCGCATNACCAGGCTGCAAAACGCCTCCCGCCTTCTACGGTACTCCACAACTACACAATGAGCCATGAGCACCGCATGGTGCTATGCAAGTGCAGTGAGTGTTTACATAATCCCGTCGGCGACTCCCCGACTTTCGCTACTCCCGTGTTCCGCAGAAGACATCTCATCATACGCAACTGGTTTGGCCATCAATACATCCAAGCGTTTAACAAAAAACACCGTCGACCTGCTACTGAGTCTTACCATGTATTGACTCACTGTGGCCGTTCACGTCAGAATATGCCTCCCAAAGGTATATCACTATCCCAAACAGCCCATCCCACTACGTGGCGGAGAACACTGCATTTGACGAAAAGTGAGCCTCCACTTCTTATCACCCTCGAGCTTCGTACAACACCATGCATGCAGAATGCCTTGTTTTGTACAAGAAACATACAACTTTCCATAACAGCACAAAGTAAAATGAATTTGTTCGACGTGCCTCACATCTGCTGCGTTTTGTCTTTTCTTTCTGCTCTTCACAGTAGGTATTCAATAAGACACAACCGCCCCATGCAGGTGCCATGAGACTGATGGTCACTGCATGCCCTTCGTTACTCTGTGCTCCGCCAGGCAAGCTCCATCCTAAACCGCACCACACAAACTGCCAAGGCCTCCCGCGCTAACCCATGCACCTCCAATCGTGCCTCCAAATACAACGTATGCTCTTTTCCACGCATATCCGCGACGTACTACACAGCGCATATATGCGCTCGTTCCTGAAAGCATACTTCCTGCGAAGAGCAATGCGCGATCGCAACGCCAGACACAGCGTCGCCACCTCGC
>NW_024016919.1:0-1387 GCF_000499745.2 Eimeria mitis | reverse complement strand
CAAGCGCATCGGCTAAAGGAGTCTTTGAACGATCAAAATAAGCAGCTGGTCGAGCAACATCATCTGGTTCAGCAGCTGCTGCAACAGCAGTTTCAGCAGCCGCTGCAGCAGCAGCAGCTGGAGCAGGAACTACAGCGGCAAGGAATGTCAGCGAATTGTCACACAGCGCACGCACGCGGGGGCGGCTACGGCGTTGAGCCACAAGACAGCAAATCTTTTTCCAGTGTATATGCGCGGGAGCAGCACATGCACATTCCAGGACAGCAGCAGCAGATCCAGCTGCAGCAGCCCGTGTCTTCCCTGCAGCAGCAATATGTACTGCAACAACGCGGGGTTCCATTGCGGCAGAGGCAGCTGCACACGCAGCAGACTATGCAGCAGCCCGAGGTGCGTCCACACCGGCGAGATAAAGAGCAGTTTCCGCGGCAACAACACCAGGAGCTTCTGCAGCACCAGGATTTGGGACATGCGGGGCTAAACCAACGGGGCTGGGAGGTGCCGTCGCAGCAAACCCACGCAGCATCAGGCGAGGCGCTGCAGCAGCAGCTGCAACAGCAGCAACTGCAGCGGCAGCAGCAGCTGCAGCTGCAGCATCAAATGGAGCATCAACTTTTGCCTGGTTCACTTCGCGACGACGAGGCGCAGCGTTCATCCCAGGCCAGCCAGCAGCAGGAGCGCCGCGGGCTGCAAGAGACCCGGCAGCAGCGGCCGATGCTTGCCGCTGGTGACCCGCAACAGCAGAGACAGCTAAGGAAAGAGGTACCTGGTGCACACAGCGTTGCCCAGGCGAAGGAGCACCGGCGGCAGCAGCAGCAGCAACAACGGCAGATGCTGCCGCTAGGTAGCGAGCAACAGTGCCTGAAACAGTGGATGCATTCCACACAGTCCCTTCAGTTGCAGCAGCAGCAGCTACTGCTGCTGCAGCAGCAGCAGCTCCAGCAGCAGTTGCCGTTCCCGTCGGCAGCCGAGCAGCACGTGGAGCAGGAGGAGCATCAACGTCTTGTGCCGCCCACCATAAGCCAAACGGAGCCGTTATCTTTTGAACAGATGCTAGAGACGACAGCGGTACACCTGCACCAGCAAAATGATTTCCGTTGTCAGCAACCGGCATACCTGCAGCAGCTGCAGCAGTCCGTGCGAAGACAGGACGCTGAGGAGGCGCAGCTTCCGATCCGGCACCAGCAAGAGCTCTGTGGCAGCCTCCTGTTGAAAACTGAACCATCTGATGATCCAGAGAAAAGTTAGCAGAAATTATTGAAGTAGTGGCGAGAGCAATGGGAAACAAATTAAGAAACTGCATTTTTTTTTTAATTACTAAATTAGCAAAAAACTCTGATCGAAGATTCAGGAACCGTCTTGTAAAATATAATACAGAACCCGGATGAAA
>NW_024016918.1:0-1389 GCF_000499745.2 Eimeria mitis | reverse complement strand
CGGTTCATTCGTTCTCAGTGCCAAGCGATGCCAAGTATCCGCGCACTTGCTGCATCCCACAGTGGACCGCGAGACACCAGCCATGGTGCGTGCCATCCCCCGGTTTGTGGCCTTTGTGAGGGTCGTGGTCGCCACTCGTCGGCTCTAAAGTAATTTTATACAACAGGCAGTCTAAGCGATGCTCCTAAACAGCCTGCGTACCGGGAACCATCCTGCACAGGCTGATATCCTGAGGCGTCAAAACCACTGGATCTATCTGGCGTGACCCGCTTGACTCTACATCGCACAGAAGGAGTTTCTGTAACGCAGGAACACTTTTCCGAGATATGGGGTGCAGGTCAACGACGCTGGTCACAGCTCGTGGTTGCTGTCAGCGGCTCAGGAGGCGCAGTCGTGCAAAATACACAGCATGGTTTGGGCCCGTGTAGTCGGGGGACCGCACCAGCTGCCAGACATGCAAATGTTAGGCTATTGAACAGCTGAATATGACTGTGTGGTCTAATCAACAGCAGAGATCCCTATATATTTCGAATGATGGATCTAACACCAAATATTAATGGGACGCCCTCGTGTCGAGGTTGCCCAGAATCTCTGTGCATCTGGACTGCGCGTAATCTCAGACAAGACTGCACAAGCCCCTGCCTGAAATATTACGGACAAAAGCTCTCCGGCTGCACGCGGTTGGCAGACGCTGACACACGTGATGCCGTGCACGGCGTATTTTTCCCTTAGCGGTCAAGCTTGCAACGGGACGTGCCAAAGCACTCGAGCCGCTCCGGCCATGCGGCTGAGAGCGCTTAAGCCCTAGACCGCCGACAACAATCTGGGCATTCAGTTGCAGCGACCGCGGGACCATTTCGCAACACTGACACACGCGCTGAAATAACGCAGTGCTTCTGACACAATCACATTCAGTTGAATTTCGGACCGCTGGGCATGCAACAGGCATGCCGCTTGAACCACTTCAAAGCCCGTAGTGACTCAACTCATAACGCGGCTCAGAAGCAATAATGCAACTACACCAGATGCCCAACACCAAGCAGTTCCACAGAACAGCTCCCCACCTGTCTCTGGAAGCTGGGACAACCACGTAGTCGCAGCCTCAGGCATTGCTAGCTACAGGTTGATACCTCAACAACACGCCACAATATCACATTCACTCCTCAAACATCTGCCACAACGGGATCCAGCGAACAAAATCAGTTTTGACTCCCTACAATATTTTGGCTGCACCACTATCAATGCCACGAAATATCCATGCTCGTATGGATCAAGCGAAGTGCTGCCGCAACATGCCAACACCAATCATCTCCAGTAATTCAACAACCCGCGCCAAACATCTCCGTCTCTCTAACCCCATGCATAAGACTACCGATACCACGGTAGAGT
>NW_024016917.1:0-1389 GCF_000499745.2 Eimeria mitis | reverse complement strand
TGGTACTATTAGCGCTAGCAAATTTCATGAAATGAGTTATCAAGGCACGGAGTTCCATTCGCCATGGCCAAGATTCGAATAAGCTTCGAGACATGTTCGGGTACGATCAACCCACCTGTAATTTGCGAAACATTAGCATAAGTACTATATTCTGCAGCGCATTCAGGCACTCCGACTTTTCAGTTCGACAGATGCGACACACCTCCTGTTAGGGAAGCGCGATTTTTCTCCTCCAGAGCTGCATTGGGAATATTCACAAGGGAAAAAATAGCGGGAATTGGAAAAACACAAAGGAGCAAGCTTTCTATCGAGCATATCCACGCTCTACGTTTTTTTGTATACTGAGAATGAAAGCACGGCGACGGCTACACAGGACCTGTGAACGGCGTACAACAGACAGCTCGTGGCGCCAGACAGCCAATAAGATAAGAGCAAGAAGGTGCGCATCAAGTCTGCCGAGCCGTGGATTCGCAGGGCTATCCTGGTGCAACTACTTCTCGATCACGGCTCGCCTCAGTATTTCAGCTGTCCCTTGCGCCGCGTAGGACGAACCTTCTGGGAGGTGCAAGAGTTTCTATAATGCTTACCTACACTTAGTTCGGGTGCTGATGCTGACCCAGAAGCAACATTAAGGATGAGCTGATGCATTTTGCACTAACGCCAACGCACGCATGTGCATCGATACGTTAACAATCCACAGCACAAGCGTCGTTGGTCTATAATCGTCCTAGTCCTGTGGCTGCATCAAAGGAATTACCAACGCCATGGTGAAGTGAAAATTTGGCGGCCTAGATGCTCGAATTACAAGGCAGCTAACGACAACGAGTGTATGTACGGGCAGGAAAATGCTGAGGTATTAGAGACCAGTCTTTCTAATACGCGCAGTCAAACATCACGACTTGACAGGTTGAAGTATTACTGTTATGCTCAGGAAGCAACGAACAGCAATACATAAGTGCCAAACAGCATACAAACGGACACATCCTGTGCAGTTCAGCCTGCACTACGTAGCCCCTTAATTTCCAAAGTAAGTCACGCACCTCCTACAGAAGAAATAAGCCAACTCATTGTATATTCGTTTGAGCACCTCCACTCATCGCATTTACGGCTACGCTGTCGTTCCCCAAGCCCACCACGTGATCGACCAAAAAGTCGTATTCTTATCCAGACAGCTCGACAGGCCGTCAGAGAGTTAAATCATGCTTCGTCGAGTAAACAACATTCACAGCTAGGCCGACGCCTTTTGTGAGTATTGATCTTCGTATTCTTTTATCACGGCCTCCCCGCGACAATTAACATGACAAACAACGCATAAACATTTGCATGATAATTGCATCCTTGTCCACTGAATTTTCAATTAGGATGCAGTATCCTTCGCGCTCTACTAAC
>NW_024016916.1:0-1389 GCF_000499745.2 Eimeria mitis | reverse complement strand
TTCCCTGCCGGGCTTCCCGATTGCCTATGAGATCCTTCATATATATCTGCCGGTCTTCTCTGGGCTGCGTCCGAAGTTTGTTCCGGAAAAAGCAAAGCAGCACAAGGGCTTAGGTCATTTTATCCGTTAGCCAGGATAGTTCAAATAGCAGGGTACTGCAAGCAATCGAATAGGAAAGAGAGACGACCTTTTCCAAAAGGCCGACTGAGGCGTCGGCGCCTCAGGCAAAATCATGAAACCTGTTCCTTAACTTCACGGCTGCTCAGTGAAACATCCTCATTGGCGTTGTGAAATTAACCATTACCTCTGCTCATTTCTGTGACTTGGAATTACGCTTTCATTAGATTATTAAAACCATTTGCAGGATATAAGCTATTCCCGAGCGAGCGGACTGAATCTTAAATTACGGTTGCTCCCAGCATAATTTCAGTTTCCTTCAACCGTCCATGCGGCTTTGGGTGCATTTACTCTGAGTACCTCCGAGCTTGTGCAGCCTTTGTGTGTTTGGGGAGCGAGAGGGCCTCAGAAAGTTGCAGGAGTACTGCATGCAATGCAACCACATATCAAAGCATAAATACTCCGTTTCTCATAGACCCACGAAACCTGTTGCCAACTATTCTCCAGCTAATTTCCCCTCAGCCGGCGGTCCAAACCCAGCTAGAAATAGAACTGCTAACTGTTCTTTCTCAACCAGGCCACGCTCTAGTTCATGTACAGCCGGTCTCATATGTTGGGAACATCCCTCTGCATGCTGTCTAGGAAAGGATGGGTAGGAGACAAGCGGAGGAGCCGGCGCAAGAAGCCAGATTGCAGATATAGACCAGCAGAAAGGTAGCATCTACTGGCGCTACTGTTCTGCCGCTGCAGCTATCGTACGGCTTCAACACGACCGTGAGGAGGAAGGCCCCTTCAGCTACAATTCGGGCGATTGGCCCCAAAATACGGGTAGAATGGAAGCGCTAGCGAAGGCACCACCGGGTGACGTGTGGGTCAAGTCAGGGGAGCATATCTCTAAACGAACGCCTTGCGCCAGGGAGGAAGTAGCTGTACAGGAAATATGTCTTATTGACGCGTAACGGAGTAGATATGCTGCCCAACTTTAAGATGGGTTGTGGGTGCCCACCTATATACTCGACACCCTGAAGCAGGAGCGACCATATTAGGGTAAGAACAGTATCCGGCAAGCGGGCCCTGAGGAACCTTCTAAGGCTACCTGTTTCCTAGGCATCTGTAGTGAATACTCCCTACAATCACGGCAGCAATGCCTTGCTCGTTGTGAAGTGAGTGAGATTTGTATGAATAGTGAAAGTGACTGTCATTTCTTATTGATATACTTTGAATATAACATTGGTGAAAGCATTAAGCATTCTTTATGGAGTGACCATTGGT
>NW_024016915.1:0-1390 GCF_000499745.2 Eimeria mitis | reverse complement strand
TATATATATATATATATATATATATATATATGTACTAATAAATAAATATATAAATAAATAGATAAATAAATAAACAAATTTATTTATTTATTTATTTATTTGACTTTTCCGTTTTTCTTTTACGCCACATAAACCTTCTTTATATTTCTTTTATTTTTTCTTTTTTGTCTTTTTTGTTTCTTAATTATTTCTTACAACTGCGGTTGGTGAGTGGTCCAGTGGTTAACCAGTGGACCACTCGGGGCGCTCAAGCAGGCAGCTAGCCCCCGCTGTCATCCCGCTGCTGCAGCTGGCTGCTGTCTCCTCCTCCCCTGCAGCGTGGTGCTGCTGGGGTGACCAGTGGTCTCCTCCACTTGTATATATAGCCGCTTCCTCTAGACGGCTTTGTTTATGTAAGAGAGCTAATAAGAAAAGTAATTTATTATAATAAAAAAAAAACATTTGTGCTATAGATATTAGGGTTTAGGGTTTAAATATTAGGGTTTAGGGTTTAGATAGTGGATCTAGGGTTTAGGATTTAGCGTATACTGCAATAGCAAACAAAACGACAGCTCTCCATAAAGAAACAAAAAAAAAAAAGAAATAAATATATAAATATAAATATTTTAATGTATAAATATATTTAAAATATATATATATATATATGAGATATACTATATATATGGTGAGGAAAGGAACCTAGAAGAAGAGACAGAGTCTGTTACTATCGAGTTGCTGCTGCTGTTGCTGCTGTGTAAATAATAAACAATTAAAACAATTTATAATATTAATAATTATAATATTAATAATAATATAAATACTTATTTCATTTCTGTCTCCTCGTTGCTCAGCTACCATCACCAGCAGCAGCAGCAGCAGCAGCAGCAGCAGCAGCAGCAGCAGCAGCAGAACATCGGGGACAGTCAACTGCGGCCCGCTCCCCCTTCTCGTTTTTGTGTATTTTATTTATATTTCTAGAAATATAATGAATTTGTTATTTTATTAATATTATATTCTTTTTATAAAAAGAATATAATATATAAAATAAAGGGAGAAACAGCAGCAGCAGCAGCAGCAGCAGCAGCAGCAGCATCTCCCTCTCACCCTCGCTCGCAGCAGATTCATCTTATTTCTTATATATCTTTCTTTGCCTTTTTTTCTTTTTTTTCTTTTTATTTATTATTAAACATTTATATTTTATTTTTATTTACTTATAACATTTATTTTGTTGCTGTTGTTTTCTTCTTGTTGCTGTATTTCTTCTTTTTCTATTGATCCTCATGCACAGCCATCACCATATATCTCTTTCTCTCCTTTTCTTTTCTTCTCTTCTCCTTTTACATTAAACTTATACTCAAGCCAAATGTTTAAGCGTCATTCTGCTGCTGCTGCTGCTGCTGCTGCTGCTGCT
>NW_024016914.1:0-1390 GCF_000499745.2 Eimeria mitis | reverse complement strand
GCGGGTTATGTGTTGGCGCGTTCTTACGGAATTCCGTCTGAGTTATTTGGCAGGGTACTTCCTGTGTAGGTAGTTAGTGGCAGTTGGTGTTCGTTGCTACACTGGCTGCCAGGGCATACAGATCCGCCGGAGATGTGTGATGATGGAGGGCAGACCGTGCAAACGGCAGCACCAGCAAACGATTTTCTGAAGAACGCCGTCTTCTGTTTGCGGAAAGTGGCTGTTCGACAGTTCCCTCTCGGTGCAGTTGACGCGTCCTGTGGCTTACCGTGCGCTGCGATATTGGAATGATGCAGGAACGCCAAAGCGTCAACAATCTAGATGTATTTTCTTGCACGACGTTCTACGTGGCTGGCGTATTTTTGTGTATAGGTTGATTATGTCAGTATGCCGATGGGCCAGTGACGTGGCTGACCTACTTAGAATTGTCTCACCTCACCGCGGTGTGTCTTCGGCCGTCCTAAGCGAACCGCAGTCCTGGTAAGAACGCGTGGTACAGCTCTGACGGGTGCATTCAGCTTGGCACTGCGGTGTGTTTGCAGTAGCGCGGCGCCGAACAAGTTGTTCTTGGACTATTGTCTTGCTTGGGCAAAGGCCGAATGGGATATGATTGCCTTCAGATGGGTCAAAGCGTGTTTGTACGACGTACTGTCCTGGTTGACATTACGCGGTGTATCGCCTTTGCTTACTCAGTGTTAAGCGTCGTCGGCGGAGGCTATGAACGTTGATAGATGTGCCGTTAGTACGTTTTAGACACGAGAATCGCATGTTATATACGGTGGTACGACGGATCACTGGTATGTGGGGTGTCTTATTGCGTGCTGGCTTAAAACGAGTTATTTCGGCATGTATGCATATGCACACAATGGTTTCTCTCAGGTAGATACTTGACAGTCCAATATATGAAGCATCAATCGACATATCCGTTCAACAGATCTGGGTTCGTTTTGATTGGAACAACGATGGCGGTGCAGGCAGTGAGAGGGCGCTCGTCGCTGCTGCTACGCAGGCGCAAGGGGTATTCAGCTCCGCATCAGGATTGTGTGCGGTGAAATATATAGTTCTAGGACAATCAAATCCCTGGGACTGCGTGCATCCGTGTCTACGTATTCTGCGGATTCGTTCGTTTGCTGTGCGCTCTTGTAGACAGTTTGCAGTCTGTTGCGGCGAGCGTCGGGTCCGGATTCGCCTATGGCATATGGGCATAGAACGGCGGGCGTCTATCTATTGTCAATGAGAACAATCTCCACAACTCTGGTTGTGTGCAATTCTATCCTATGCTGTGCACCACTGCCATGCATAATATATATTTGCATTTAAGTAAATAATATTATTTATTGTGTTGCTGCATATATATATATATATATATATATATATATATATATATATA
>NW_024016913.1:0-1391 GCF_000499745.2 Eimeria mitis | reverse complement strand
CCATACGCATATGCGGTGAAGGAGGTGCCTGCATGCACGTGCTTTCTTAGAGCAAATTCATGAAGTCCTCGAAAGTCCACAAACCGTTTGCATTTGGCTGCGTTGCCTTCAGCTCTCGGACGACCTGTACGTACACCGGAGCAGTGGCTGCAGTAACGCCTTCGAGTTGAAGTATGTATGCCGCACCAGAGGGGACTTCAAAAGTATTCCCGTGTTCATCGATTCCGGAGACCAACTCCGTCTCATCGAGCACAGACCCAGGCGGGGGCGGAGCTCCAGAAGCGGTAGCAGCAGCCGTAGCACTCAACAGCGATGCCACTGCTGCATCTGCCCGCTTCTTCTGCGCCTCATAAACACCTTTTAAGTCTGACTTCGAATCAAAATGCAAAATCGTTAACAAGTCGTTCGCAGATACAAACCCGTCGACGTTGCGATCCAGCAATCGAAATGCCACGCTGAGGAAAAACGGAAGAAATGCATATGGCAATAGGAAATTAAAATAGTCGAAAACAAAACGAATAGAGAGAAATAATAGAAGGACAGAAGAGAAAGGCCAACGAAATAACGCAGTTATGCGAGGAAACGAACCCCCCCCAAAANAAACAATTATAGATAAATTTGTATTCACACTTTATACAACTATAAACAAATAATTATACCTGCATGTTGGTGTTCTTTCGAGAAAATCTAGACGGGTCATCGAGGCGGCCAAGAATTCGTCAAACTCCACCGACCCACTACCGTCGGTGTCTAGGCACACCAAGGCCTCCTCCATCAAGCACGACGGGCGCTCTGTTTTCCCTGTTTCACCAGCTGCTGCTGCTGCTGCATCAGCTGCCGCCTGTGCCTTTCTCTGTCCTTCAGCCTCGTCTGGTGTTTCTTCGCCTGACTGACATCGCCCAGACGGGTGCGTCTCAGCAGAAACAGAAGTCGAGTTTGCGCTGTTACTCGACGCAGCAGCGGGTGCCTTGAAGGCGTTGTCCAGCACTTCACAAAAAGGCAGCAAGTCTGACAAATGCGGCCCCTCCCCAGGAGCCAAACCAGCGAACGCCAGTATCGTCTGAAGAGGCGAAGCCGGCAAACTATTGCCCCTGCAGCTGCCGCTGATGCTGCTGCTGCTGTTGCTGCTGCCGCTGCTGCTGCTGCTGCTGCTGCTGGTGTTGACGTCCGTTCTGCTGCTGCAGCACGCATAGCTGCCGCTCGAGCTTAGCTGTGGCAAGCCAGGCATCAAGTCGATGCCGTCGCTGTTGTTTACATCTCCGTCTCTAAGGAATGACTCCAACCGGAAGAAATCGCGAACGACTTTCAGACTATCGAGCAAACATTGCCCTGAATAGGAGAAAACAGCAGAAACGAAAAGTAGAGAAACAATGTCAATCAAAAAAAAAAAA
>NW_024016912.1:0-1391 GCF_000499745.2 Eimeria mitis | reverse complement strand
TGGCGCTCCCGGCGCCAGCTTGCGGAGTCCATAAGGCAACATCATCTCCCAAAATATCGAAAGTGCAGTTGCACGTTCGAGAAAGCATGAATTCAGTATGCACTGGGTCACTGTTACGCCTACTAACAATAATGTCAAAGCAACGCATGACGTGGACAACTTCGGGCGCGGAATACAACGCACTCCCCGATCGCCCACCGAATAGCTTTAGTGGCTACCCTGTTGTACCCACTTTACCGTGAATGCCACCATACAGGATGGGTGAACAAAACCCAGACCACATGCGCAATCTAGCTTTCACAAGCGCAGCCAGGGGTCTGGATAATATTTGGCCGGTCACAGTTCTGTGCCGAGACTCATGCAGAAAATTCTCTGAAGACGCCGTAGGCTTCGCCAAGTCTCGTCTCACGTATAATCATGCGGATTTTAAAAGGTTTGCAGAAAGCAAAAATCTGAGCGCACTGCACCAAACGTTCAGGCTGACCATTTTGTGTATGCTTTGAGCCAAAGCGAGATTGCGTTCCGTACAGCCATTTGCAGGTCAGTGAGACCGCCCACGCCCGGTGACTTAGGATTCGCGCAACCGCCAACAGACCTCTCCATTTCAGGATGCAACATACAAAAAGCCAACGCAAGACACCATATAGTCGCAGCAGAATAAAACAACACTTGCACCGGCAATTCAAGCCACGTAACACGTATCACACTGCAGCCCCCTGTCGCCGCATACGCAAGCATACATTGGCTCTAAACAATGCTTCAGGGGTGCACTCTGACTGCACAAAGGCCCTCAGCACACGTCACGCACTCGCTGCAGTGGTTTCAGGGTGCTGCGATGCTTTGTGCATTGTGTCTGACATCAAGCCCAACGATGCCGTCAGATGCGAAGAGCCATCCAGCACAATGGGGCAACTGACACGCAATCAACTGTGCAGCGTTACACTGCTCATTGAAGTTTTCATTATATAACCAACAGGTTGACCAGCAAAGCGGCAACCTCACTACACTAGCGCAGCATTGCAGCGGACGCGTAACCAATGCTCTCATCAAACACCTAACGCGGTACCTTTCTGCAACGCGCAAATAGAAGACTTCCAGTTGAAGCGGACGCTCACGCGCATACCAAACGCAATTCTCAGCAAAATACGCACAGCCTCCAAGTACAGTCAAGCGAGTGACCACGTCAGCTTCACTGTTGTAGGCAAGCACTCAACGGTTGCCGGTTGCTTCCATGCGTCAATCGCCACCACAGAAGCGTAGAGGATGCGAAAGCAGTGGTCGTTAGCAAAGCAATCGGCCCAGCACCTCGGCTCGCATAGATCCAACAACTCAACAAGCTGAACCCTGTGCATGCGCGGTCCACCCCTTCAACCAAACAACAGAACACCATT
>NW_024016911.1:0-1392 GCF_000499745.2 Eimeria mitis | reverse complement strand
GTCCCCTCTATTCTAGGATAAGGAGACACCTCACCACCCCCTTCTTTGATACAGACTTTAAACTATTTCAGAGGTATTTTATTTATTTTGTTTTATTTATTTTGTTTTTATTTGTTTATTTGTTTATTTTGTTTTTGTTTGTCTTTTGTTTGGTGTATTTATATTATATTTTTATTTATTTTTTTTTACGTATTTTTATTTATTTTTATTTATTTTTATTTTTTTTTGTGTATAAAGCAGACACCTCGCTATGCCCTTCTTTGATACAGACTTTAAACTTTTTCAGAGGTATTCTGTTTGTTTCGTTTTTATTTATTTATTTATTTATTTATTTTGTTTTTATTGATTTATTTATTTATTTATTTGTTTATTTATTTATTTATTTATTTTGTTTTTATTTATTTATTTGTCTTTATTTTGGTGTATTTATATTATATATTTATTTTTTTTTTATTTTTTTTGTTTATAATGGAGACACCTCACTACGCCCTTCTTTGATACAGACTTTAAACTTTTTCAAGGGTGTTTTATTTATTTATTTATTTATTTATTTTGTTTTTATTTATTTATTTATTTTTTTTTATTTATTTATTTATTTATTTGTTTATTTATTTAGTTTTTATTTGTCTTTTGTTTGGTGTATTTATATTATATTTTTATTTATTTTTTTTTATTTATTTTTATTTATGTTTATTTATTTTTATTTTTTTTTATTTATTTTTATTTATTTTTATAGGGGAGACACCTCACTACTCCTTTCTTTGATACAGACTTTAAACTTTTATTTATATATTTATTTATTTATTTATATATTTATTTACTTATTTATTTATTTATTTATTTGTTTATTTATTTATTTAGGTTTTATTTATATCTTTCTCTTTATAAACAGGCGTTTCTATATACAGCAGAAACTGCCTGGTTTTGTCGCCGCATCCTTAAGTATAAATAAATAATATTAAATACAAATAAATAAATAAAATAAATAAAATTAATATATAATTTATATTTATTTATTTATTTATTTATATTTATATTTGTGTGTATATACAGGCGTTTCTATATACAGCAGAAACTACCTGGTTCTATCGCTGCATCTTTAATTTATATAAAAACAAAACGAAATAAAAAAATAAATAAAAAATAAATAAAAAATATAAACATAAATATAAATTATATTTATATTTATTTATTTATTTATTTATTTATATATTTATTTTTGTTTTTTTTTTGTGTGTATACACAGGCGTTTCTATATACAACAAAAGCTGCCTGGTTCAATCGCCGCCTCTTTGAGTAATATATTTTTATCTCCTTCTTCTTCTGTATCTCGTGGTGTTTCTTTATTATATAAAGGTTTAATAAAAGCAGAGAAAGCAGCAGCAGCATTGC
>NW_024016910.1:0-1392 GCF_000499745.2 Eimeria mitis | reverse complement strand
CGTAGGCGCCACGATCCCAACCGCAACAACCCGTCAAACCACCCTAACGCACTCTCTGCAACTCCTGCACCCTTGCTCTGCCCTCGCCCTGTTCGCCTGCAGATGACACGCATACGCGCTCCCTGGCGAATATCGCCCAGCGCGGCACCGCCCGCACACCGACGAGCTTCCTGTCTTGCATATGCCTCTCCCCTAACCCCATCCCAGACAAATCAACGTCAAACGCTGCCAACCAGTCTACCCCCAGCCCCTCTCGCTGCACACTACCCACCACAGCATCTCGCGCGTCAGCAGGCATCCCCCCAGCCCAGCTGTCTACCTGGCACGCGCTTGACGAACTTCCTGCACAGACAACAACCTCGCTTCATACCTCCCTCTTCCGTATGCACACAGTACAAACCGAAATCCGTAAATCACAAGCTCAGCAGGCGCCACAAACCCACCCGCCACCACCCGCTAACGCACTCTCTGCAGCTCCTGCACGCTCCTGGTGTCCTTGTCCTGTACGTCTACATATCCCGTGCGTGCGCTTTCACTTCCCGATGTCCCGCAGTCCGGCACCGCCCGCAGAACTACCAGTATCCTGTCTTGCAGATGCCTCTCCCCTGACCCCATCCCACACATATCGACGTCAAACGCCGCCAATCAGTCTACCCCCAAACTCTCTTCTCTGCACGCTACGCGCCACCAGCACATGCTCACCACACCGCAGGTGAGCACTCGTCCCTCCAGCTCAGCTGTATACTTGGCGCAAACTTGACGAACTTCCTGCACAGCCAACAACCGCGCTCAATACCTTCCTCTTCCTTTCGCACACAGGGAAAAAGCGAAGTGTGTACGCTACCAGCTCCTCCCTCTCCATAAACGCAGTCCTGCTGGCTCCGCCCGCAGCTTCGTACACCAGTTGCCTGCCGTTCCATCGAATCCTACACACCCGGCTGGCGGGTGACGGCAGTGCTCAGACCTTGGCTAGCGAAGCGTAGCCATGCATACCATGGGCTCTTGAAGCTGCACACAGACGAGGGCCCTATCTGTCTCGTTGCAACGCGCTAAATCTGAACTACCCGCCGTGTCTCAATTCCCCGTGGTGCTCTGCCACGATATCTCCGCTACGCTATAATGCTAAGCTCTCAACTGGTGCGTGTGTGACGAACTTCCTGCACAGGCAACACGCCCGCCCACTACCTCCCTCTTCGGCATGCACACGCAGTCTAAGCATGAAGGCCGTAAGCTACGAGCACCGTCAACGCCACAGACGCAACGTCTTCCACTCCCATCGCCGCGTTTTACGGCAGTCGCCTCCTGCTCTGACCGGTCCAATCAACACGGAACCTACAGAGCAAGCCAGTGAGCACTACATCCGAGCGCTCGTTCTCTCATGCCCTCAAAGCC
>NW_024016909.1:0-1392 GCF_000499745.2 Eimeria mitis | reverse complement strand
GGGTTGTGGCGTTGACGTAAGCCTAGGCATTCCGCTTTCTACACCGGTGAAAACTGGGCGCTGCAGCAGCTGCTGCTGCTGCTGCGGCTGCTCTCCAGGAGCAGCAGAGAAAGGTTCTGGCTTTGGCATTCCGCTTTCTACACCCCTGAAAAGTGTGGGGGTGCGGCTGCTGCCTGGTGCTGCACTTAAATTGAAGGAGGAGACGCTTCTCCAGGGTCTTCCTGCTGCTGGTGCTGCTGCTGCTGCTCCGGCTGCTGCTGCTTCTGGGCGGGGTTGTGGAGATGGGCCGAGAGGGCGAGGAGAGTGAAGAGAATCAGCAGAAGGGATACGCCGGCGTGGTGCTGTAACAGTAAAAGGAGAATAAGAAGATGCAGCAGCAGCAGCGGCAGCAAACCGGGCACTTGATACTGCTCTAGAAGAAGAAGAAGGCACACGTGAGGAGACACCCGACAGACTGTCTCCGTCACCAGCAGCATCGCCAGCAGCAGACGGTACTCCCCACGGTGTAGCTTTATACCCAGGCTGATATTGCTGTTGCTGATGCTGCTGCTGCTGTTGCTGCCGATGAGGATGAGAAGGATGATGAAAGTGAGAATGGTGCTGTTGCGGCGGCTGCTGCTGCTGCTGCTGATGATGATCAGAATGATAATGCTGCAGCGGGTGAAGACCAGAAGAAGAAGGATGATGCNCTGCTGCTGCTGCTGCTGCTGCTGATGCGGTGGTTGTGGGGGTGGCCCAAACCCTGGCGGAGGCCGGACGCCCGGAAGGGTCCGCGGCATTTGTTGCTGCTGTTGGAGATTTTGCTGCTGCTGCAGCTGCCTTAGCTGCTCCTCGAGATGCTGCAGCTGCGCCTGCAGCAGCTGCTGCTGCTGCATCAGCTGCTGCTGCTGCATCAGTTGCAGCTGCTGTTGCTGTTGCAGCTGCTGTTGCTGCTGCAGCTGCTGTTGCTGTTGCAGCTGCTGTTGCTGTTGCAGCTGCTGCTGTTGCTGCAGCTGCTGTTGCTGTTGCAGCCGCTGTTGCTGCTGCAGCTGCTGTTGCTGTTGCAGCTGCTGTTGCCGCTGCAGCTGCTGTTGCTGTTGCAGCTGCTGTTGCTGATGCTGCAACTGCTGTTGCTGCTGTAGCTGCTGTTGCTGCTGCAGCTGCTGTTGCTGATGCCGCAACTGCTGTTGCTGCGGCAGCTGCTGTTGCCGATGCTGCAGTTGCTGTTGCTGCTGCTGCTGCTGCTGCAGCCGCTGTTGCTGCTGCACTTGCTGTTGCTGCTGTAGCTGCTGTTGCTGCTGCGGCTGCTGTTGCTGATGCACTTGCTGTTGCTGATGCTGCAACTGCTGTTGCTGCTGCACTTGCTGTTGCTGATGCTGCAGCTGCTGTTGCTGCTGCACTTGCTGTTGCTGA
>NW_024016907.1:0-1394 GCF_000499745.2 Eimeria mitis | reverse complement strand
TCCTCTTCCTGCAGCAGATCTTCCGGGTTTACCTGCGTCTGCGCATCAAGCGTGTCAACAGCAGCAGCAGCAGCAGCTGCTGCTGCTGCTGCTGCTGTGTCTGATGCTGTTCCCGTTTGCTTCTCCCTGTTGCACTGGATCTTCACGCTGCGGTGCTGCAGCAGAGCTGTTTGGGTCTCTGCGTCACAAGTCCTGGGCTTTGTTGATCCTGCTGCTGCTGCTGCTGCAGCACTTGCTGGCTGCTGCTGCTGCTGCTGCTGCAGAGCGAGTTGTTGCTGCAGCAACGGCTCCAGCAGCGACAGCTCTGTCTGGGTCTCTTGCTGCTGCTGCTCAAGCTGCTGCTGCTGCTGCAGCTCAAGCGTTGTCTGGACAGCCACAGAGGCCATCTGCAGCTCACGCGACTGCTGCGCATGTGCTGCTGCTGCTGCTGCTGCTGCTGCTGCTGCTTCTGCTGCTGCACGGTTGTTGTGCGTCGCGAGGAGCGCCTCATAGTGTTTCTTCTGCTGCTGCAGCTCCGAATCTGCTGCTTCGAGTTGGCGCTGCAGCTGCTGCAGCTCTTGTCGCTGCAACTCCAGCTGCTGCTGCTCCTTCTCCCTCTGCTGCTGCAGCTGCTGCTGCAGCTGCTGCTGCTCCTTCTCCATGTGCTGCTGCAGCTGCTGCTCTGCTTCCTGTGTCTCCAGCAGCAACACTCGTGTTGCACCCAGCTCCCGCTGCACCGTCTCTGCCCGTTCTCTTTCTGCTTCCTGCAGCAGCAACAGCAACAGCAGCAGCAGCAGCAGCAGCAAATCACAATAGTCCGCATGAAGCTTTAAGGGAGACAGCAGCAGCGGAAACAGCAGCAGCAGCAGCAGCAGCAACAGAAGAACAGTTACCTTAGCCTTGCTGAGCTCTTCGTGCTGTATCTGCCACTCCTGTTCCTTTTGCTGCCATTCTTGCTGCAGTTGATTCAGCTGCTGCAGCTGCTGCTGCAGCTGCCCAAGCTCCTGCTGCAGCTGCTCGAGCTCCTGCTGCTGCTGCTGCTGCTGCTTCTGCTGCTGCTGCTGCTGCTGCTGCTGTTGCTGCTTTTCTGGAGCGGCCTCGGCATGTGCCGGTTCACCGTCTGTCTGTACGCCTACTGTAACAACCTCTGTCAACTGCTGCACCTGCTGCTGCTGCTGCTGTTGCTGCTGCTGCTGCTGCTGCTGCTGCTGCAAGGGCTCGAGATCTGCAGCACGGAGTGCTGCTGAAAGCTCTCTCCTGCGCTGCACCTGCTTACGCCAGAGCAGCAGCGCCTGTCTCTGCTGCTCCCCACAGTCAGCTGGTATGGCCCCTTCATTCCCGCTGCTGCTGCTGCTGCGGCTGCTGCTGTTGCTGCTCCTGTTGCTGCTGCTGCTGCTCCTGCTGCGGCAAGGCAA
>NW_024016906.1:0-1394 GCF_000499745.2 Eimeria mitis | reverse complement strand
GGAGGGGCTTGTATTGCCTCTTTCTGCTGCAGTTGAATAAGAAGAGAGAACGCCTCACCGATGAAGAACAGCGGAACCCAGCGCTGAGACAAGAGAAGCTTCGGGTGTATAGACAGCAGCAGCAAACAGTCAACATGTAAAGACAAAGATTTACATGTGTTTAGTATTGGCGGCTATGTGAAGAAGCTCAGGCCCATTGAAGCATGCAACACAAGCCGCAGCCGCTCATCCTCATGCGTGCCCGCTGCCTGGGCCCTCTTTGTGAAGGTTTTTTTACCTTTTTGCTGATATTTATTGAATTAATTTACCTTTTAAAAGGTATTAAATCAATCACACTAACCAAATGCAAAGGAGAGAACAACCGCTTCAGGGAGCCACCGCTCATGACGCCAGCAATCGTGGCTGGCCGCTGCTGCCTCAATGGTATTATTTTTTTGTCTTTTTTTGTTTTGTGAGCAGCAGATGAAATTAAAATTGCAAAAACTATCCAAATGTTAACGAGGTATACATACACCACAAATATAAGCCGAGTTAGTTACACAGCGGCAACGCGATCACACTGGGGGGCGGAAGTCTGAGGTATTATGCTCTCTACAGACGTATTATTGGAATTATATTTGCAAATATATCAAATAAATAAATAAAAAAAACACGAAAATCACAAAATTTTGCAGCTTTCCTCCCTCTTAAGCGAGTGTTGTATGTGCGGTCATTAGCATCTCTTATGCCTCCTTTCCTTTCTCAGGAATATTCATACATAATACTACTACTACTGTATAGTAATAGCATTGATACTGTATAATATTAATATATCTTTTTCTACATCAGAATATAAAATTAAAACGAATTGCATGCAGCTGCAGGCAGCTACAATAAGAACGCTCTCGTCGTTGTTCAGGTTTCTTGTAGTTTCTCTCAGTTGCATTCAAAAAAAAAAAAACGAAATCTGCAGATAAATTTTTATAATTATAACAATCAACTGAATCATAAGGGCCCCGTACAAGGTTTATTTAACCATAAGGAGTATACGAAGAAATAAATAAGAGGCAGAGAGGTGCTGTGCTGCTGCGAAGCATCTTAAAGCTGCTAGCAGTAGCAGCAACAGCAGCAGCAAGAATAACAAAGGATAGCAGCAGCAGCTGCAGCAACAGCAGCAGCAGCTGAAGCGGTAGCAGCAGCTATTTTATCTTTCTGTATGCTTCGGATGCTTAGTTGTGGTTGTATTTACATTCAGTTATTTACTGTATTTATTCAAAAATAAAGAAAACTGCAGCAGGCGATCTGCAGCACAACGCCGAGCAGTTGCTCCTACAACGAAACTTCAGAGTTTCTGTCTAAGCTTGCAAGATGCCCGGATCTATATATATATATATATATATATATATATATATATA
>NW_024016905.1:0-1397 GCF_000499745.2 Eimeria mitis | reverse complement strand
TGCGCTGTCCTGCAATGATGTCAGCTGAGTGGATACAGGCAGGCAACACCAAAACGCTACAAGGCGCAACCGCGCGACTAGCAGTCTTCCCCAGGACCGCCGGAACCCCACGAAAAGTCTAGTGGGACACAAGACGAAAGGAGGTAACTTGAATATAGGCTGCAGAGAATGTATGTCGATGAGGGGAAAAAGTCGCACTGTTGCCCGTACTCCGATTTGCCGCTGCCTGCCAATGCGTGCGCGGCGACGCCGCGTTGTTCTCACAAAAACTGCATCATGAAGGCGTTATTGATGCGAACATGCCAAGCATTTTGCGCCGCCGCTTGAGACATCACATTGCTTGCAAGTAACGCCGCGTATGATACGTCTTTACATGTGTCTATCGCAGACATTTTGGTCATCGCCGGCCCATCACTCGAACTGTCTTCTTTATTCGGTACCCACGCACCATCTGCAGCACCGAGAATAACGAAGCTTTGCAAAGAATAGAGTTTCCAGGTGGATTCACCCAACAAGCTACCTGATTTCAGTCAACACATTCTCCTCATCCATCGAAGCCCCAAATGGCGGCCGACGCCCCAAGCACAGGACGGACGCCAAGCCAATGCATTGTTTTGCGGAATTCAAGAGACACACGAAGACGCACTAGATGATTCACCGTAGAACCGTAATATCAGGCAGATATATACCCATGAAAGCAGCAGAATAGTGCCTTTCTATTGCTACGGGCACTGTACGTGCCACCGACAACTGGGTGGGCAATCTCGGACTTCTCATATGCATCCCATCTCCGGTGCCATCTACTTCCACACTTATGAAATCATTGCTCTTCACCCCCCGCCTTGACCACCTACTCGCCATACGCTACCTCAAGCCCTCAACGGTGCGCAGCACATACTTTACTGCTACTACCCATCTAGCCGTTGGGCTCCTATACCCAACTACTATACCATTCCGTCTATCGCAAGCTTCCAGTTGCAGTCACAGCCCTCGCAGACTGCCGACGCACTAACTGCAGCAAATCAAAAGTAGTACACGCTCCGCATCATGGCCACGTGGTGCTTAGGCCGATCAGTGTTGCAGATCTAACGACATGGTTTGCCGTCGAAAAATGCACTGCAATTCTCGCGTGGCAAAAAACAACTAACAGTCGCCTCCTTAGTCGAAAGCAGCCAAATAGATTTAAGGACATTTGGAGGCAACAGTAAATTCCTAGGGAGACACTCCATCGCGCTGAATCTTAACAGCGAAAGGCTGCTTCGCAGGGCACACATGACCAACTAAGACGCGACAGAGGGCTTCTGCCATATTTTTCGATAACGCGCTACTATTAACACCCTACACCCTGCACTCCAGGAGGCTGCGTCGCCTCCGCAGTTCTACACGCGGTACAACCT
>NW_024016904.1:0-1398 GCF_000499745.2 Eimeria mitis | reverse complement strand
CGTTCTTGTCAAGTCGCTTCCTCCTCAAAGACCAACACAAATCGAAAATGCTAAAGGCATAGAAGACACATATGGCACACGAACAAAGGTGCCGTGCATCGAGTTCGCTGGGAATGATTAGGGGAAGCTGTTGCGAACACTTCGCCGTGAGATGGCTAGTTCGGGGGCGCAGTAGTTACACATTCATAAACTGCACCTACTCCGAACACAAAGCAGCATCGGCAGTCTTGCCAAATCGGGAATATTCCATAAAGTGTGCCACCGCGGAACACAAAACAGCTTCGTCAGTCTTGCCAAATCAGAATCGCCCTCATACACAACAGATTCCGGCCTGGCGTTTGCAGGCAGCTCGCGTGTATACACAATCCTTGCTGGTCGCGTCTTCCGCCGCAGCCCGCCCTTCGATTCTCCCGCTCTCCGCTAAACAAGTACCATCGTGCATAACCAGGATCATGACCGTTGCTACTCAGCGTTCTGGTACAACTCGCCGCGGAGTCGCTGCCTACCCCTTCTACGCACTGCGTTGCATATATACTGTTTCACCAATTCACTGAAGACATCTATGTGATGCTCGCCCGCCCCAGCAAACACCCCACCAAGCAGTACAGCGCTCAAACCCCTAGATCCAGGAAACATTAAAGAGGGACACAAATACAGGAATTTGCACTACCACTGCGCACAGCCGACTTCGCAAACCTTCAAGCATATGCATGCAACTGCATTCCTGCTACCATACAGTCTGAAACATAGCGCTGCCCATACACGCGCTGAGAAGAGGCTTTTGAGCTGCGAAGGTGCACCAAACGGTTTTCTTCCGTGGCAGGACGCTTCACCTCCGCAGCGCCAACCGTTTACTGTGCTCATACTTCCTGGTCGAAACAGCGCCTTACCGCGACGAGAGAATGCTTCGCCACACTGTGGCCGCGCACCCGCGCACACAACCTGCACGCCCTCACGAAGCTTAGGCATGTCGTTTCAATGGCTCTTCACCACGTACGGCGTACACACCTTTCGGCACCCGGCACTGATTTAAACAATCGGAGACGGACCAAACGCAGACGATGTACCAAATGCAAACAGATGCAGCTTCCAGAAGGGGCCATCCTTGTGGAACTGCTGCTTGTTCGAAGACAAACGACAGTAGGGTGCGTGCAGGCTGACGCCCTCCTTCCGCCTGTTCCTTCACCCTATTTTGGCGTGCTAGTGAGATTTTGCAATGAGTGCCGAGCTCCAGCAACAGCCAGTGATATATTCATATATTGAATGCACCCACTGCGAACACAAACAGCTGATTTAATCTAGCCAAGCAAGAAACGCTTTTTGCCGCTATGGCGTGCCCGAACTCTGTATTACCCAATAGCTACACAATGACATAGTAGTGCCGCGCTTCTGTGGGCA
>NW_024016903.1:0-1399 GCF_000499745.2 Eimeria mitis | reverse complement strand
GAGTGTTGCACTGCTCTGGAAATACGAAGCAACTCTCCCGTTTCCATAGAGAAGACGCCGTACTGCCTGCACCGACGCAAAAGCAGGGCTCGACGCTTTCTGAGCGGATCCCTCCAGCTTCTGCACTCTGTGTCGCCCACTGCACGTACAAAATATTTCAAAATGCACCTTGGAAAAGTCATTGTACATCCCTACATCAAAGGAATAGTAGCACAGCACTCTCCGGTCACATGGTGAACAAACATGGCACCTCCCCAACAGTACAACATTTACAAAGCGACGCAAAATTCAGCGTACAGGTTATTCAGTCTGCATTGTGTCACATCCGGCATATCTGCATGCTTTGTTTATGCAAACATCTAAGACCCTTTCTTACACATTCAGGAGTGAGTGCACGGCCAAATCAATCATGTAGGCTTCAAGGGCTCTTTAGAGGAGACATGCCTATCACCGGAGCTCCCCAATTCATATTGTTGGTGTTGGAGTAGTGTCTAAAAATTTTATCTCATGTGCCCAGCGTGCTGGGCAGAAGCCGCTTAACCGTTCTGACGAGCAATGTGTGTGGGAGATATAAAGATATAATGCATCAGTGTTTAAATTGCCTTTCATTCTCTGCTAATGCACTTTTGCCAGCTTGCAAACAAGCCCTGAACTCATACCTGCATACAAGATCCGAAGCGCCACTCTATATCCTTTAGTGCTTTAGAGGGTCCTCCTTTTGGTCTCACGCCTGCGCAGCGCCTCCTAAAAACCGGCATTGCACTTGAATTAAAATCAACCAGCACGCTATCCCGCCTACCTCTGCCGCACCACTGGTACCCCCTTCGCCTGGACCGAGCAAAACGCTTACCACCTAATTGGGAACATGTTGAATAAAGGGACATAGGGAATGATTGTGCTTCAGCCATCGGAAACACGGTTCTCCCAGGACACCTTGCACTAACAGTAAGTTCTAGGTACTGGCAGTTCAGATTGAGTCTCACGCCACATAGGCATGATATTCCGTCTGAGCCACCATTCTTAGGCTCAACATTTCGCAAACGCATGTACGACCATCCCAAGCCTGCTTGAAGGAGGGAGCATTCGGACATGTGGCACATACACGCATAGTCGAGGCTCCATCGAGCCTAAACATTTGAAGTCCGACTATTACCTCTCCCCCACGTTAATTCGAGAGCACATTCGACGCCTTTGCACCTTGTGGATCTCCAGGCGTTGCTAATCGTGCGCGGCGCTGTGCCTTACCATCTGTAGACAGAAACGCAAAACGGCGTTTACAAAACTGGATTTCACTGCTCTCCAGATGCTCGCGCGGCGTGTCATGCTTTGTCAATTGCTCTGATTAGGCATTCCTAAACGTAATAATTGTGGCTGTAACGCCGTCTGTCGATTTCCGTAT
>NW_024016901.1:0-1401 GCF_000499745.2 Eimeria mitis | reverse complement strand
GGGGTTTCCAGGCCTTCAAGCTGTAAATTATATTTAAAATAATAGTTTAATTTATTTTTTTATTCGAAGACAACAGAGAAAGCAGGATTAAGCTTCTTTTTCCACTGCTACTTATCGACAGCGGCTCGCAGCCGCGGCCGCCGCCGTCGGCTAAGCCCCAGCAGCCGCGTCATACTGTTTGCTGAAATTCATAAATGCAGAACAATAGGGAAATTCGAAAATAATTAAATTAAACTAAATTAATGCGTGGAAAAACTCTTTTTAATTATTTTACTTTGTTCAAATTCGCGGGAATATGAACACAACTACACCACCGCCTGCTATACGGCAAGGACCACCACCGTGCAGAAAGCTAAATTAATATACACTGGGATAAATGGATGGAAAGCAGAAAGTTAGGAGAGAAAGAAGATGAATTGAGAAGAGTTCTTCTCAATGCAAAGCATGAGGCCATTGCCGCTGAAAGCGGCTCCAAAAACGTTGCCAAAGAGTATACAAAATGATGTTCCTCTTTCCGCTTGCTGGCCGCNCTGAAAGCGGCTCCAAAAACGTTGCCAAAGAGTATACAAAATGATGTTCCTCTTTCCGCTTGCTGGCCGCGGCGGCAGGCTGAGGTGTACGTACACCTCGAGTGTTGCAGTTGCGCAGCCGCGCCAATGCATCGGTCAGAAGAATTAAACTGCATTTTTTTGGGTCTTGTGATTTCTGCATTTTATTATTTTTGTTTGAATTTTTCGAGTTTTCTGTTTTTTTTTTTGCTCGTTTTTTTTGTTTGTTATTTAATTTGCTTCTTCATCACTTTCTACTCCCTTTCCACCATCCTCATCGAAATATTCTCGGTATTGCTCGCCGTATACCCCTCCTTCGTCTGGGCTGAGCTTTGCATTGATGCTGAGTCCAAGGATATCTTCTTCATCGACTTGAAAATCATCGTCATGAACAGGATCACTGGCTCCCACGGTTCTTCTGTGTCGTAGGTGTTGTTTCTGCAATACTCTCGCTCTATTCTGCATCTGAAGCCAGCCATTTACAGCGCTTTGCCTCTGATGTATATCTGCATCGGTAAGATCAGGTTCATAGTCTTCAGTTGTTACTGGCCCTGTGAATTCTTTACGAACAAATGGCCGCTTTCTCAGCTCATCGACGTTTATTGCAATACCACGACGACGTAACCGATGTAAACCCTGAATACGAATTCTTTCTTCTACAGGATGATCTGCTTCCTCTCTCAGCTCTTTCAGCAGCTGAGGCACCTCTAGGTAAGTTCCTTTGCCCCCCATACTATAAAGAATCTTCTGACGTTCGCTTGCAGGCATCTTCGTGTTGTTTTCTAACAAATCACGTGATAGAGCCTCGTTGATGTCCTCCAGGGCTCCCTTGTAACGTGGCCTGTGTAATGCA
>NW_024016900.1:0-1401 GCF_000499745.2 Eimeria mitis | reverse complement strand
AATGAGGGTTTATATAATTAGGGTTTATACAATTAGGTTTTATGCAATTAGGGTGTTTGCATGCAAGGGTGTATGCATGCATGCATGCATGCATGCGTGTATGTGTGGTTGTTTTGTTTTGTGTTTAGGTTTGGTGAAGGTGTTGACTTGCAAGGAGACAGATAAAATATTGGGGGTTTGGATACTCGGGCCGAATGCAGGTGATTTGCGTTTTTCTTTTTTCTTTTTTTCTTTTTTTTCTTTTTTTCTTTTTTTTCTTTATTCTCTTGTTTTGTTTGTTTGTTTTGTTTGTTTGTTTGTTTGTTTTGTTTGTTTGTTTGTTTGTTTGTTTGTTTGTTCTTTGTTTGTTTGTTTCTTTTTTTTTCTTTTTTCTTTTCTATATCTTTCTCTCTCTGTTCTTTCTCTGTTTGTATGGAGTTGCAGCATCAGCAGCAGGAGGCTCTGCATGCATAAGCAGCGTTGTATGTGTTTATCTTATAATATAATTATAATATAATATAATATAATATAATATAATATAATATAATATAATATAATATAATATAATATAATACTATATAATATAATATAATATAATATAATATAATATAATATAATATAATATAATATAATATAATATAATATAAAACAACATAACATTAGACACAAAACAAACTAAAACAAAAAACAAAAAACAAAACAAAACAAAACAAACCATCCCACCCCAAAAAAAACAAAACAAAAACCAAAAAAAACAAAAAAAAAAGAATGTGTGTATACTGTATTCTTAGGTGAATTGATAGCTGAGGCTGTGCTGGCGATGGAGTATGGGGCTGCAAGCGAGGACCTGGGTAGGGTTTGTCACGCTCACCCTACTTTATCTGAAGCATTGAAGGAGGCTTGTATGGCTTGCTTCGATAAACCCTTGCATATAGCATAAAACCCTAAACCCTAAACCCTAACTAAACCCTAAACCCTAGACCCTAAACACTAGGAGAAAGGGGCAAGAGAAAGATGCACAGGGAAGGGATAGAATGAAACGAAAAAAAAAAGACTCGGAAACACTAAACCATAAACCCTAGGATACATACATATACACACACACATACACACATACACAAAACCCTAAACCCTAGAACACAAACCCTAGAGATTATATTTTGCCTTTTCTTATATCGATTGCCTTCAATGGGAGAAGGAGAGGCAAAAGAGAAACGAAAGAGTGAAATATGTTATTTAGTTTTGTTGCAATACAACCATCAAGAGATGGAGGGTTTATATAAATTTATTATTTTATTATATTTTATTATTTAAATATAATAAAAAGAAACTCAAACAAAAATTCAAAACGCGAAACTATTAAAAACAGAAAATTATGCAACAACAAGTAGCTTTATATATATATATATATATATATATATA
>NW_024016899.1:0-1401 GCF_000499745.2 Eimeria mitis | reverse complement strand
TATATATATATATATATATACATATATATATAAATATATATATATATAAACCTACAAGGGTTCCATCAAGCCCCAAGAGAAGAATTTTGTGTGCGGCAGCGCATGCAACAACTTCTCCGTTTGTCTGTAGCGAGGAGACAGGAGACTCCAAGCTAAACACAAACAACACAAGGGTTTAGGGTTTAGGGTTTAGGGTTTAGGGTTTAGGGTTTGGGGTTTAGGGTTTAGGGTTTGGGGTTTAGGGTTTAGGGTTTGGGGTTTAGGGTTTAGGGTTTGGGGTGTTTAGGGTTTAGGGGTCAGGGTTTAGGGTTTAGGGGTTAGGGATTAGGGTTTAGGGTTTGGGGTTTAGGGTTTAGGGTTTAGGGTTTGAGTTCTAACACAGCAAGAGAGCGTGGAGCAGCAGCAGCAGCAGCAGCAGCAGCAGCAGCAGTTTGCATGCGGTGCAGCAGCAGCAGCCCGTTGAGGTGGCTAGACACCACAACAGCCCCATCGCTGCTGCATGCAAGGCCTGTCACGGGGCTGCATGCAACGCATGCAAGCGACACACAAGGGGATTTTTTGGGGCTGCATGCATGCATGCACGTATGCATGCATGCATGCGTGCATGCATGCATGCAGTCTACTAGGTATACAGGGTTTAGGGTTTAGGGTTTAGGGTTTAGGGTGTTCTTTGGGCTGTAAACATAAAACAAACAAAAATACATATATACAAATACATACAAATACATACAAATGCATGCACGTATGCATGCATGCATGCATGCATGCATACAAATGCATACACATGCATACAAATGCATGCAAATGCATGCCTTCAACTGCATGCATGCAGGTGAGCGCATGCATGCATGCAAGCGCATGCACTGCATGCATACAAATGCATACAAATGCATGCAAATGCTTACAAATGCATGCATGCATGCATACAAATGCATACACACATGCATACAAATACGTGCAAACGCATGCATTGCATGCATGCATGCATGCATACATACAAGTGCATGCATGCATGCATGCATGCAAACAAGCGCATGCATGCATGCATGCATGCATGCACTGACCTGGGTGCGTGATGCAGAGTGCCTATTTTGTTAGCGTGTACATCTGCTAGTTTAATTTTTCCACTAAAAAGCCCCAAAAAGAGAAAAAAGTTTTTTGTATGAGGCCAGCAGAGTGAGGTGCCTATACACCCCAAATGTATATGAAATATTATTTGTTGTTTTTGTTTTTCTTTGTTTTTATTTTTGTTTTTTTGTAGTTTATATACATACACAGCCCCACTGCTCTCGCATACTGCTAGCTCTTCACCCGTGGGGCTGAATGCTACGCCTGCATGCACACACATATATATATGCATGCATGCATGCATGCATGCATGTATATATATATATATATATA
>NW_024016898.1:0-1402 GCF_000499745.2 Eimeria mitis | reverse complement strand
GCAGCAGCAGCAGCAGCAGCAGTAAGTCTCCCCCCAGGGAGGTCAGACCGCAGCAGCAGCAGCAGCAGCAACAACAGCAGCAGCAGCAGCAGCAGTGAGCGGAGGGCACATGGAGGTCAGACCGCAGCAGCAGCAGCAGCAGCAGCAGCAGCAACAGCAGCAGCAGCAACAGCAGCAACAGCAGCAGTAAGCGGAGGACCAAAGTCTCCGCCCAGGGAGGTCAGACCGCAGCAGCAGCAGCAGCAGCAGCAGCAGCAGCAGCAGCAGTGCTGAGATCAGCAGACGGGCTGCAGCAAGGGCCTGAAAACCCTAAACCCTAACCTCAAAACCCTAAACCCTTGTAGGGTTTAAGTGTCTCCTTTTTTATCACCTCCGCATACACCGCAGCAGACAGCTGGATATTTCAGGTGTCTCCCCAGCTAGCTGCACAGAGTGCAAGGCAGACAGCTGCTTGCACAGCTAGCTAGCTAGCTAGCTAGCTAGCTAGATAGGTAGCTAGCTAGGTAGCTGACTAGCTAGCTGCCTAGCTAGCTAGGTAGGTAGTTAACTGGCTAGCTAGCTAGCTGACGAGGTGGTCAACTAACTAGCTGGCTAGCTAGCTATCTGACTAGCTAGCTAGCTGACTAGCTATCTGGGTAGTGAGCTAACTAACTAGTGTTCTAGCTAGCTGAACAGCCACAACCCAGCCAGCAGCCTCCATAGATAGCTAGCTAGCTAGCTAGCTAGCTAGCTGCGGCTCAGCTAGCTGCCTGCGTGCGTACCCCGCTGGGGGTGTCGTCAGCTGTGAGTCCGTAGGCAAAGCCACTAGCTTTGAAGAGGAGCAGCTAGCTAGCTACATAGCTAGCTAGCTAGCTAGCTAGCTAGCTAGATACATAGCTAGCTAGCCAGCTAGCTAGCTNTAGCTAGCTAGCCAGCTAGCTAGCTGCAGCCAAGGAAAGTTTGCCGCTTGTCGGGGGCGGCTCCTCCTGTCCCTCAGGGGGAGACCAAAAGAGGAGGAGACAGTGCGTGTGTTGCTGTCTCTCTGTCTCTGTTTTTTTCTTTGTTTTTTTCTTTGTTTGTCTCTTTGTTTGTCTCTTTGTTTGTCTCTCTCTTTGTTTCTCTGTCTCCTCTCTCCCCCCCGAAGCAACTGATGCATGGGGGGCCCCCCCCCCACCTCCCCCCCACCTCTAGCAGCGGGTCAGGTGTCTCCTCAGGGGGCCCCTGCCTATACACCCGAAGCCTCTGGGGGGCCCCCATGGCGGGGCTGGGCTGCATAAGCAACCAAAGGAGACAGTCTAGGGCAAACAACAAACGGAGGAGGAGACACTGAAACCCCTCTGTCTCCTCCCGAACACAACAAACTGACGCACACAGTAGCGAGGGTATTGTGCCAAGAGCATATATATATATAGCTAGCTAGCCA
>NW_024016897.1:0-1402 GCF_000499745.2 Eimeria mitis | reverse complement strand
CATGCCATTTGCTGGTCCTTTTGTTGATTGCACTACTGCGAACAACTCTCTATTGCTTTCTACAGATGGGCGCTATGTTCCGACGTGGAGCATAGCGAAGCTGATGGCGCCAGCACAGGCCGTTTGCTAACCTGCAGGACTGCACAGCATCTGCAGAAGAGTCTCCTGCAGTCGGTGGCACGGGGCCTGTTAAAGCTTCGTATGGCACCAACGCTGGTTCGACGCATTGTCCGGCATGGTCAGCAGTAGGTCCTAAAGTGAACCAATGTGCTATACAGCATAGCATCGAAGCGCGGAGGGCTATTGGAACGGAACGATGGAAAAGCAACCAGAAAGGCCTGAATTTTGGCATTCTGCCTTCGCATTTAGTTGCGCTTGTGGTGTTTCGTGGCGGTTTTGTTTGTGATCTGAAACGTGCGCTTACGCCGGATGGTACTGGAGCAACTACTGACACAGCAAGTGTGTTATATAAAAGCGATGACGTCGCCGCAAAACTACCGTCTGCTGGTTGACGCATTCCGCTGCTTCCTATTCGTACTGCGCCATTGGCAGCAGCTCAGTAGTTAACTAGTATTTGCCCACTACCATGGCTACAACGGCTTGCAGTTGTAGTGATTGTTTACTGGTCTGCCTGCACGACACTTGTACGAAACAAGTGTATGTTGAGACACTGTATTTGTTGCGATAGTTTGCAGACCTGTTGTAAGGAAGACGTAGCGATGCTGGGGTATGAAGCAGTCCGCTACTGGTTGAGGCGCGTTGCCGCGTTGTCATGTGCGCTGCGCGCCACAGTAGCTTTAGCTGCCATTAGCTTGCGACGGCTTCTTCTTAGCTGTGCATTTTGGCTGTCTAGGGTTGCAACGCTGTGGCTACCGCCGTTCCTTTGGTGGAGTGCAATACCTGCAGGCGGTCGTTTCCTGCCGTCGCTGCTGCATCGCGAGTTGGAATTGCTTATAGGCTCTAGAAGGCACTTGAAATGCGCCGTATGCGGATCGTTCAAGTGTACAGGATCTTAGCTCATGCATAGCCACACGATGGCTACGTTGAATCTGGCTGCATGGACGAGCTGCAAACGAGCTTATCGCATGCTTGGTCTCGTTTTTCACTCGTTACGGCTAGTTGCGTGTACTCATGCGTGTCATTGCGGACAGTTCCCCGAGACAGCATCCATGTGCTTTTTGGCAGGTGTGGTCACTCGTGTCGGTGCCTGTGGCGTGGCACACGTGGGTCCGCGGCTTCGTAGGTACAACGCTGTCAGGCGTCCTCGCGACCCGCTTTTACCGCCAGTTGCGACTGGCTAGGCATTAATCTATTAGACAGACTATGCAGGATGTGCGTCGCATGTGCCGAACGTGCCGTGCAAGCCATCCAGATATGCGCTATATGCCATTTTCTGGCCCGT
>NW_024016896.1:0-1404 GCF_000499745.2 Eimeria mitis | reverse complement strand
GCTGAGAGGCAACAACCAAACTAAACAGGCACGCGCAGCCATAACTATCGAGTTGTTGGCGAGAACGCAGCAACGTCTTGGCAGTCAAGCGATGCCACCCAACAGTACCTTGGCATAGGCATGCGAAGAGACAGTGAAAGCCTGTCGGATCCCGAGCACTTGCCAAATCTAACACCTAACAAGTGCCTTGAACCTGCAGGACCAGCCAGCAATAGTTACTAAAGGTACAGCAGCTTGTCTCCAGGTGCACAACTCTAAGCTTAGCATGGACGCCATACTGAAGACGCAGGTCTATGTGTTGACCAAGATTTCTAGAGCTACCTCGCTCCCAACGCACCCCCTCCTGAACCAAAATAATGTCGCACAAGTTAGTCACTTGCCAGACATGCGCAGGCAAGGCGCCACTTCCACCCAGCTCAACATCCACCCAGCAGAAGACCAATGTCCACGCATACGCGTGCACCCGCAAAAATTTCTACAGACTTGTTGGCAGCCATCCACCAGCTAGTGAAATCAAACAACCGACACCGGCGCATCATCCATAAAGGGTCATCAAAACTGCTGCAGGAAGCAGGGCTCCTCGATAGGCCAAAACTAGGTCCCACTATCCCGTGCGCTGTCCCAAACAATGAAGCGATCATTCAGGAGAGAAGCTCATGGCTCCCTACTGTTGCTCTTTCCGCTGCACGTCCTTCTGAAGCACTTTGCGACACTGGTGTGCTTTGCACTTCCCTTCGCAGGTAGAATTAGTTGGGAATAGGGACATCAGTTCGGTGTTTTGTCCAAAGCCGCTCCCCTATCACTGGCTGAAGGGGAGCATTCTATCCTCCCGCAGCGAGCGGTACAAAAGTCTTTTTGCCGTCTCGTGATAAGCCTACAACTGTTACGCGAACTGCCAAACCCCAACATGCCTCTGCAGTGCCAAAAACGGCACACTGCACTGATCAAACAGCTGCATCCAAACCAACACACCCCGTTTCACCCTCTACGCAGCTGCGCAAAATGTCGTCTTGTGAACTGACCGACCGCACGTGACTGCAACACGCTTGCACCCTGTCGCACCACACTGCAGAAAGCAGTGACTGGTCCAAGAAAACCGCTAAGACGAGACGCAATCCAGCTCCGAACTCCCTTCAGATCACCTAGCTTGAACGCCATGTGCGTGCGGCATCTGCCCAATTGATCCGTGATCAGGTCAACGCTACAGCAAAAACAAGGCACCCCTTGCTGTGGAGGACCGCAAAATAGCTCCATTATCAATGATCGCCGGTCAAGCTGTGCTGCGTACCACAAAGGGGAACTGAGCCACTAACACACCGACAACTGGATACGCAAGGATGCACAGCAGGTTGTGCAGCGCCTTTACGAGTTGCGCCTGCAATCCCATTTCTGTGTTAATGCCCA
>NW_024016895.1:0-1404 GCF_000499745.2 Eimeria mitis | reverse complement strand
AGCAGCAGCAGCAGCAGCAGCAGCAGCAGCAGCAGCCGTTGTCCCTCTTATCCCATCTATGCGAAGAAGCAGCAGCAGCATCATTCTCTGCTGCAGAGGAGCAGCAGCTGCTGCTGGAGTTCGAGGAGGCTATAGGCTGTCGTACATCAGCAGCAGCAGCAGCAGCACCAGCAGCAGCGCAACCAAGAACAGCAGCAGCAGCAGCAGCAGCAGTAGCTGCTGCAGCAGCAGAAGAAACGGAATTATCTTCAACTGTAGTAGCCCTTTCTGCTGCTGCTGCTGCGCAGCAGCAGCAGCAGCAGCAGCAGAGCAGTGCCTCTTCACAGAGTGCTCCAGCAGCAGCAACAGCGACACGAGCAGCAGCAGCAGCAGCAGCAGCAACAACAACGACAGGAGCAGCAGCAGCAGCAACAGGAGCTGCTGCGGATGCTACACAGCTGCTGCAGAAGATGAGAGAGGGTCTGTCTGTGCTGCAGCAGCAGCAGCTGCAGCAGCTGATTGAGGAGGAGGAGCAGCTGCTGCAGCTAGAGAAGCAAAAGATGGCGATCCTCGCGGAGCTTGAAGACGACTCCAGCACATACTGCAGCAGCAGCAGCAGCAGCAGCAGCTACAGCAGCAGCAGCAGCAGCAGCAGCTACAGCAGCAGCAGCAGCAGCAGCAGCAGCAGCAGCAGCAGCAGCAGCAGCAGCAACCTCATGAGTTCGAAGACAGGCGGAGCAGCATATGATGACCTTCATATTGTCTTTACGTCGGCCCTAAACCCTAAACCCTAAACCCTAAACCCTTATTCTTAAATATGTTGTAGCTGCATCACTGGCTGTAGAAGGTTTCTCTGTTGCAGGGGTTTAGGGTTAGGGGTTTGGCAGTAAGGGTTTTGATTAGGGTTTAGGGTTTAGGGTTTAGGGTTTACGGTGTGGTGTTGCTGCTGCGATCTGCAGAGCCAACAGCGCCCAAGCGGCACCCGCCCTAGCAGCAGCTGCACTGCAGCAGCTGCAGCAGCAGCAGCAGCAGCAGCAGCAGCAGCAAGTGTATGGAGTGCAGCATTTGACGCTGTCTGCTGCTGCCTTCTTCAGTCTGTCGGTGGCTCTGCAGCGGACGGAGGCGCAGCGCCAGCAGCAGCAGCAGCAGCAGCAGCAGCAGCAGGAGCAGCAGGGAGGGGGAGACGTTGCTGCTGCGCTGCAGCGTGTGTCTGTATCTGAGCAGACGCTTGAGGATTCTTTGCTGCTGCTGCGAGCAGCAGCAGCAGCAAACCCTCGTGATGCTGGGGCGTTGATGATGCTAGCTGCTGTTGCTCTGTTCTATAGAGATTATAGAGAAGCAGAGAAGAGGTTTCAGCAGCTGCTGCTGGCGCTGCAGCCGCTGCTGGCCCTCAGCAGCAGCAGCAGCAGCAGCAGCAGCAGCAGC
>NW_024016893.1:0-1404 GCF_000499745.2 Eimeria mitis | reverse complement strand
TATATATATATATATATATATATATATATATATACATATATATAATATAATATAATATATATAATATATATATATTTAATTTAGTTTAATATAATATAATATAATTTAATTTATTTATATTTATTAATAAGTAAATATAATTAATGTAATAACAATGAGATTTTGTTGCTGCGGTGTATGTGTGTGTGCTGCAGCTCGACCCTGTATGTATTTATTCATTTATTTTTATTTTTTTTTTTCTTCATTTCTTCTTCTTCTCCTTTCTTCTAGCTGCTGCTAAAGAGACTAGCAGCAGCCACAGCAGCAGCCACAGCAGCAGCCACAGCAGCAACAGCAACATCAGCAGCAGCAACAACAACAGCAGCAGCAGAAGCAGCAGCAGCAGCAGCAGCAGCAGCAGCAGCAATTTGTTGTGTTTGTGCTGCAGGCAAACGAAATGGAAGAATTCGCGAAAGGCTGTGACACCCTAGCAGAGCCTCTATCCAAAGAAAGTAAGCGCAGCAGCAGCAGCAGCAGCAGCAGCAGCAGCAGCAGCAGCGGCAGCAGCAAGCAGCAGCAGCAGCAGCAGCAAGAAGGATGTTTGTCTTCATATGCATGCATGTGGCTTCTCTTTGTGCTGCTGTTGCAGAGGAGGAGCTGCTGCAGCAGAAGTTAAATCGCCTTAATGAAGAAGCAGCAGCAGCAGCAGCAGCAGCAGCAGCAGCAGCAGCAGCAGCAAAGCAGCAGCACAAGATTAATGGAGTCACCATCACCGCGTACGTATACATTCTTTTTCGTTTTTTCTTTCTTTTTTTTCTTCTTTGTTTTATTTCTTCATTTTATTTCTTTATTTTATTTATTTTATTTATTTATTTTATTTTTTTATTTTACTCTTTATCCTATCTCCTCCTTCCTTTTATTTTTCTCTTTTTTATTTATTTATATTATTTCCTTCTATTTTCTTTTTATTTCGTTCGTTTTCTTTTTCTTTTTTTTTAATTTGTTTTCTTTATTATTTATATTTATTTTATTTTATTTTATTTTATTTTGTCTCTCCTTTTTTTTTCTTTTTATTTGTTTATTTGTTTTGTCCCTTCTGTACTGATGCAAAAGTAGCTAAGAAAAACGAAAACAACTTTTTATAAGACAACACAACCTCCTGCTGCTGCTGCTGCTGCTGCTGCTGCTGCTACTGCTGCTGCTACTGCTGCTGCTGCTGCTGTTGCTGCTGCTGCTGCTGCTGCTGTTGCTGCTGTTGCTGCTGCTCCTGCTGCTGTTGCTGCTGCTGCTGCTGCTGCTGCAGCGCTGATATTGCTGCTGTTGTTGATGAGAGCAAACGAATACCCCCAGCAGCAGCAAAGGCCTTCTTGGAGCTATTGACGGTAAACATATATATATATATATATATATATATATATATATATA
>NW_024016892.1:0-1404 GCF_000499745.2 Eimeria mitis | reverse complement strand
AAAACCCATACAAAGCGCTCACAGCAAAAATCCCGCCAAATGCTTAACACACATCGGTGCAAGGGCAGGAAACATGCTAGACTCGGTAGGCGCCAGAACACCGCCCCGAAAGTTGTTGACCCTCCGCTACGTAGAGGCAGCTCTATCCACCATTGCAGCTCTAGCTTCCCCAACGCCTGCAGGGTCCTTTCTGAATAAATGTGATTAGACGAGCGAATTTTCCACTGCCGTCTACTCAGAAATGGGTGCAGCCACAATGCCCTTCATATATATAGGCCGCCCAAATGCAGTACCGCCTAGGATATCGAGTCTCTACTGTATGTTCTGCTTATATTGCCCGATTGCTGTGCGTTTAAATGACGTATGGTACCGTATGTACTTTCCAAACCCGCAAGATGGATGTCACACGCGTAAGGCACCGGCTGTATAATGCAACTGATTTGCTCCATACACGAACGCACCTCCTGCAATAGGGCAGACATGTGGAGTGGCAGGCTTTGGCATGCGTTGACATTTATCCCTTCACCCGATGGTCCTATGCTAANGATGGTCCTATGCTAAATGGATAAAAGGCCCTTACATTTCGTAATTACATTTTCACCTTACTCACCGCAGATCGCGTCGGTGAAACGGCTGTCACGAACTGCAGTTCCAGCTGCAAGGTTGTGGGCAGTCCATCGCACTACCAGGGAGAGTGCATGGGCCAGCCTCTGTCATGGCGCGTCTCTCCACGAATGCAGCTCCCTTTTTTTTTTAAAAACTGGGCCAAACCTCTGCAGACGATCTGATGAAAATCTCTTCAAACAATGTTTGGCTCTTTCGAGATTTGCAGACCAGCATATCATCCGTCACTGTTTGGATGAAATCATCTAGATGTCGCGTGCAACTCCCAACTGTGCCGCGCATCGCAGTTTGCACTCCAGGTCTAGGCCAAAACACAGAGGGGACGCGAATGCAGAGCACCACTGCCTTAACAGTGTTTACACGTTTCCGCTGGTGTCTACGCACGCGCTGTATGTTCTTCGATGTCATTTGTTGTGGACGCAAATCGAACCGACTCGTGCCGCCATGCCGCCTACATCCAACCGTTTTCGCATCAGGGGAAAGCCACCGCCGGACACGCATATACCGGCGAAGTGTATGATCCACGTGGCCATAACTGCCACTTCTACTCAACAGCATGCACAAACTATTCTTATAAGGAAGACCTGTGGTCGCTTGCCTGTCACAGGCGAAAGCATCTTGAATCTTACTCAGTTCAAACGTGTCTGCCCCGCACAAGCCACGATTTGCTCCGTGTCTGGCAGGAATAATCAGCACCTGCACGTTTACCATCGTAAGGTGCCCAGTGTTGCTCACACATCAGATGGGGCATGAGCTGGCTAACGGATTCGTGCTCCGCAC
>NW_024016890.1:0-1405 GCF_000499745.2 Eimeria mitis | reverse complement strand
CTGCTGCTGCTGCTGCTGCTGCTGCTGGTGCAGCAGGTGCAAATCGCTTGCTGCAGTGTAGGGTATCTTAAGGTATTGATGGCTTGACAAACCTTTTTTAAATGCATGCACCAAGGCGTGCGTAGATTGCATCATAAACTCCTGATCTAGAAGACCAACCCACATGTCTCTTTCTCCCCCCTGAACGAAACTGGCTTCATCTCCCTCCCCCATATCCGCTACTCTGTATCCTGCAGCAAACAAACCACAACATCATTACCTCTTTGTTTTTTTTTTTTTTTGATCAGCATTCTTCTTTGTTTCTGCATTGTGCGCTTCTTTCGGTCTTGTATCTATTGTGTGCTTGTGTTCGTTTCTCTATCTTTTGCGCTCGTCTTTGTTTCTCTTTCTTGCTTGCTCTTGTTTGTTTCTGTCTCTTGTGTGTTGACTGAGTGTTGTAGTGTAAATATATGGGGCCCCTTTACAGAGGCGCACCTTGCACTGCATGAGCTTGAGACAGAGGTGCAGCTTCATCTTGTGAAAAATTATGCAAAACAATGTTCTTCTCTACCGGCTTCGCTGTGCCGAGTGTATAGACAAACAACGAAAACACAAAAACAAAAAGAGGCGCTCGGGGCAGCCTCCACCCCCCCAGGGTGAGGGGCCCCTTCTTGAAGCCAATCATTTCCGAAGCCTTTTAACTGAGAAGATACACCACATCACACCGCATCTGCTGCAAACAAAAANAAAAAGTATGCAGCTTTTCATCTCTGCTATCTGCTATGGTGTCTGCACGTGGTCCAGGCGGGCCATTGGTGCGTCGGTCTGGGTGTACCTGCTGTAGGGAGGACCCTTGGCTGTCGATCAACTCACTTGGTTTTGTTTATCTAGTTCTCTATTTATAAATTTGCTGTTGAAAGAGGCTGAGATGACACCGGCGGGGGCAGCAGCAGGAGAACCGATCCTGCCCCCGATCCCGATCACGGCCTCCTTCGGGCAGCAGCGAATGCGCCCCCCTATGCCGACGTCTCAGAAGAAGCCGCGGGCAGAAAAACGAGGGAACATAATTTAAAACCTTATTTTAAGTTATTTCACGAAAAGACAGAATATAGTATAGACGCAAGAAGAGCTGGTTGGGACGCTGGTCCTCAGAGAGAGGCCCTGTACCACTCACTGCACACAAAACAAGGCAGAGCAGAATCCCTTCCTTAGCATGTGAGGCCCAGCCTCTTCCCTTATTCAAAACACTAAATTGCAATAAATGTTGTAAAAGATGAAGGGCTTCTGCTCCCTCGATAGAAACAAGGAGGTGTAGAGAAACCCATCCTTACCTCGGCCGATCAGCCGCGGCAGCAGTCGACTTGAGATGCTGTCAACAGCGACAGCAACCACGGCTCCTACAGGCCCAACCTTTCCCCAAATAAAT
>NW_024016888.1:0-1407 GCF_000499745.2 Eimeria mitis | reverse complement strand
TATATATATATATGTACATATATACATGCATATATATATTATATATTATATATATAATATATATTCACGAATGTGTATGTATATATATATACATATATATATACATATACGTGTATATATATATTATATATTATATATATAATATATATACACGAATGTATATATATATATATGTGTCCAAACAAGTTAGTTTTTGTATGTACTTTTTCTTTTTTTTGCGTATTTTTTGTAATTTTTTCTTCGCTTGCAGCAGCAGAAGAGCGAAGCTTCACTATCAAAAAGCTGCGGGTTAATATCATCGAAAAAAGGCAAACGGCAGCCAAAAGAAATGCGGGGGACCCAGCACCGCGGCAGCAGCAGAGTGCGTGAAGGCAGCAGCGCCTCTAACATCTCCGGCTGAAACGCCCCTGAACAACAGCAGCAGCAGCAGCAGCAGCAGCAGATACACAAGCACACACGCCAGGTGCAGCAGCAGCAACAGATGCAGCAGCAGTTGATGGAATACCAGCAGCAGTTGCACCAGCAGTAGATGCAGCAGCAGCAGCAGATGAAGCAGCAGCAGCAGATGGAGCGGCAGCGGCAGATGAAGCAGCAGCTGCAGGTGAAACAGCAGCAGCAGATGCAGCAGCAGTAGATGGAGCAGCAGCAGCAGATGCAGCAGCAGTAGATGGAACAGCAGCAGCAGACGCAGCAACAGTAGATGGAGCAGCAGCAGTAGATGGAGCAGCAGCCGGTGAAGCAGCAGCAGATGAAGAAGCAGCAGATAAAGCAGCAGCAGCCGATGAAGCAGCAGCAGCAGATGAAGCAGCAGCAGCCCGTGAAGCAGCAGCAGCAGATGAAGCAGCAGCAGCAGATGAAGCAGCAGCAGCAGATGAAGCAGCAGCAGCAGACACAACAGCAGCAGCAGAAGAAGCAGCAGCAGATGAAGCAGCAGCAGATGAAGCAGATGCAAGAATATGAGACAAAGGAAGAGACAGAAGAAGAAAGAGAAGAAGAGGGCAGATAAAAAGGAGAAGCAAAAGAAGAGACAGAAAGAGAGACAGACAAAGAGACAGAGTAAAGATTAAGAAAGAGACAGAGTAAGAGATTGAAAAAGAGACAGAAAAAAAAACAAAAAAAGTTGAGAGACAAACAGAGGCAAAAGAGGAGACAAAAGAAGAGAGACAAGGAGAGAAAGACTATCAAATAGGAGACAGAAGAGGAGACAGAATAAAAATAGAGAGAGAGAGAGAGGAGACAGAAGAAAAAGAAATAAAAAAACACAAACAAAACAGAAGAAAAAGAAAAAAAACACACAAACAAAAGAAAAAGAGAGAAATGTGAAGAAGAGGCAGATGATGCGCCACATGCGCCAGAGTATAAATCTCACCAGAAAGGTAGCGAGGCGGTATATTATATATATATATA
>NW_024016887.1:0-1408 GCF_000499745.2 Eimeria mitis | reverse complement strand
GACGATGCACGCTGCGAAGTCCGAACACTTGGTTAGATGCAGCCGCCATTCTCTTGCATCTCCTTCTAATAGGGAAGACGTCAATAGCAATATTAGTTCTTCAGCGAGGTGCACTGCAACCCCACTTCAGGCTGCCTCCTCCCCGCAACACCCAGGCCCTGAGATCAAAGCCCAGGAGGCCTGAAGACAGGGGAAGGATGTCAGCTGCTTTGGGAAAACCCTTGTTTCAAGTCTTAACACACATTGCAGCTCGCTTCTGTCCTTGATTAAGGCCGGAGGGCAAGCGTTACACGAGCTCCAGGGAACCAAGCCCCAGTCGGTGTACGTACAAACATTACAGGCTATGAATGAGTTCTTAGTAGGCACTCAGCATCAAGCATGCACGCAAGCAAACGCGAAAAAGGAGACCTACTGTACAGAGACAGAGCTACATCAGAGACAAAGCTACATACAGAACTACGGTCGATGACCGCCACTGCAGACTGTAGAACGGTCCACAAGTCGTCGCCCTCCAGTATGTAGACTCCGTTTTTGCTCAACCTGAGATATTTATGTGATATCTACGTGCCTATTTCATATATTGTCGTTAGACACTAGCCAGCAGACGCCCCCACTGTACAGCGGGCGGCTGGTTACTCTGGCCACCGGAATCACTCCTCCTCATTTCCCGCGGGAGTTGTCGTTGTGAAAGTTTTTATTGATTACATTTACTTCGCACTGATTTGTTACAAGATACCAAAAGGGTCAAAAGTGAATGAAGGTTGTGTTTCTTGAGTGTCGCCTGCAGCGTACGTGCGATGNAGATACCAAAAGGGTCAAAAGTGAATGAAGGTTGTGTTTCTTGAGTGTCGCCTGCAGCGTACGTGCGATGTTCAGCAGCTGCGCATGCAGAACGGCAGCGCACCGGAGGGCCCTGAGCCCCTGCTTGGCCGCTTACTATTCACAGCGATATCCGTATTCTCCTCGCTCTATTTTTACATTCTTTGAATGCAAGTGTTTGGCTTCACGAGGCTTCTTCAGCGGCGGAGGGCGGAGGGCACAACGGGGACGCTGGGGGGCTGTCGTTGTTCGCATTCCCTTGACACAGAAACAGGCGAGACCTCAGCCTTATAGCTCCACCGAAGCGCCTTTGAGTCTCCGCAGCATTTAACGCCATCTCAGGGGGCACGAGGTGTGGATGTCCTGCTGCGGCCTTCTACAGGCTGTCTGTACGCTGCACGGTCGGTTTGCAGCTGCGCTGCATTTGTCGGCTGGCCTTCCTCCCTTTCCCCACTGTGATTGGCCGCAGCGCAACTCGTTGCAAGATGGATGCCCTGATGATTGTTCATCAGTTGCAGCGGCTCGCCGCAGAGCCTCGCCCTTCGGCAGCGGTGAGGGCGAAAATCCCCCGCATGGCATTAGGCATATG
>NW_024016885.1:0-1409 GCF_000499745.2 Eimeria mitis | reverse complement strand
TATATATATATATATATATATATATATATATATGAGTATGCTCGAAGCAAACGTACACCTCAGCAGAAGTTTCCTGAATGTATTCAGGTGTATCTGCAGAGGCAGTGTTTGCTTGCAGCCAGGAATATGTATACAAGGGGTGCAGCCGACGGCATAAGAGAGAGTAAATTAAAAGCAAACGCAGGTCTAGGGGGGCCCCTACAGGGGCCCCTGAAGCTTCTATCATCATTTAAAATATTTTTCTTTGGTGCGAGAGAAGCTGCATACCTGTCTCAGCAGCAACTGGGCCGTTACTTTGTCCGCCTGCGGATCCTGCATGGGGGCCCCCGGGGCCCCCGGCAGAGCATCTGTACCCCCTCCAGCCATTTGCACGCCTCGTGTGAGATGAAGCAATGAAAGGGGCCCCAGGGGGGGCCCTCCAAGCACGGGAGAGGAGGGGAGGGTACAGCTGCAACGGGTGGCTCAGATAAACACCATAGCGACCCGGGTGTATAGGGAGCAAAAGCGAGTCGATTTTCTCCTCTTTTTGAGCATAATATAATTTCAAAGAAAGAATTCCATCAAAAAATATTTCAAAGGCAAACCAGAACCGTATATACACTCCGAAAAGAGGCAAAGAGTCAACCCCGCTGGCTGGGGCCCCCGTGCAACCAGCCGAAACCGCACCGACGGGTTTCCTGCTTTCTTGCTGCTGCGTGTAAAAGAAGAAAGGAAAATTTATATTTATTTATTAAATAAAGTTAAATTATGAAAGAAATTCAGCAAACGGTTCTTAAAGATATACGCGTCGTGCATGACGGCGAGGGGCCCCCGGTCGGGTCTGCCCAGGGGCCCCTCTCAAGGGAAAGCCAATCATTTATTACAGCTTTTATCGGAAAGCAAAATAAAAAAGAAGAAATAGTTTATTAATATATTTTTTTGTTTAAATATGTTAAAAAAATACTGAAAACAACAAAAGAATAAGGGGAAAACGACTGATTCATGCTTTTGTTTGTATGAGTATGCTTGCAACCGACCGAAAACAAAACAGAAAAGAAGATGAAATAGTTTATTAATACACTTTCGTGTGAAGATATGTTCAGATAGAATAAAAAAAATAAAAACAAAAAAAATAAATTCGCTTATTACTGCGTTTGTTTGCTTAAATATAATTAAATAAAAAAAAAACAAAAAAGAGAAAAATATGAATCTGTATACTTTTGACTTCGTTTGTGGAGATATCCGCAGAAAAGCTGCAATACAATAAAATAAAAAACATTAATTTTTTTATTAATAATATATTTCTTTGTTTAAGTATGCTGAACGAACAAATGGAGAGATAAAGCAATAAAAATAAAAACGTGAATTTTTTTGTTAGTAAGGTATTTGTTTGTTTACTATATATATATATATATATATATATATATATA
>NW_024016883.1:0-1411 GCF_000499745.2 Eimeria mitis | reverse complement strand
AAACCCGTTCTGAATTACTTGCATTAACAAATGACGGAATAAAAAAGTCGGGATAAAGGCAGTTATACAGGGCACGACAGGCGCATACGCCATCCCCCCTGCTGCCTACACGCACAGGTATTTTGTACGTATTGATGTTACTCCAAAAACTGCTCGTTGACGCTTCTTTCAGCTCTGCTCATTGAAATGCAAATAAAGTGAGGAATAATGAGCCTTTAGAAGCGGGTTTCGCCCAACGTTGAGCTGAAAATCCTAACAACACTCCTTCGGTACAGTGGACCGGCGCGTCTTGATACTCTTTTTGCCTGCAAGTACTGGAATTGAAAGCATAAGGGTTTACTTCATTACTTTCACACAGCAGTTAGATAGAAAAATGTTTCACAACGGGCGGCTCCTCGTGCCTTGTGCAGAGCTGAGACGAACACGATACTATTTTTGTATTCCCTTTTTACTTGAACGAAACACCGTCGCCCCGCTTGTTGCTGGGTTGGTGTAGTGCACTAGCACTACAATGTACAACCGAAGACGACTAGTGGACAAAAACAAAGGGAAATATATAATTACGTGGGGAAATATGCACGAAATGTGGCGGTCAAGGTGACGCCACAGCGTACTCCGCTGTGGCGTGGCGCATTCTGACAATAGAATCCTTGAAAATATATAAAAATATATATATGGGCACATAACCCCCGTGATACATTATTCCACAAAAAAAATTATTTTCATTCAAGTTCGTAAGGTTTGTTAAACAAATCCGATCCGGATACTGCTCGCGTAAGTCTAACGCGGCGAGGATAATAACCTCCCATGCCGTGCGCAGCAGTTCCGGCGGCAAACTCGTATCAAAGAAACTCCAATAAGTAGCCAAGAGGTATTTGTGTATATATAAGTTGAAAACTGCTCCCATAGACGCTGCCAGTCTCTCGTGAGTTTTTTTGAATGCCCACCTGTATGGGCGCACGCTGCTCACCCATGGATAACACACGTTGGGTTATCCTGCTGGGAACAGGGGTTTATAAACCCCTGCATAGTATAGGTAGTATTTATTCACTGGGCTTACCGATAGATATCGCCCTATTCATCTACCTCCTCGAGCTTTATTAACTCTCCACGGATAGTGAATTGCCATGGTAACAAAATTTGTTCGTCTGATGGTATTCTTACCGCACGCAAGTATGATGAAATAAAGCAGAGTTCACGCGAATGGCGCACAACAACGTAGCCGAGCTTCTTCCCTCCGTTAGGAAAGAACCGCTTATAGAATAAACCCGTTGACGTCTCGAAATTCATTCATGGAATAGGGGGTTTATACGCCTGCCTCATTCTCAACGTACTTCGTTCGGGTACGTAATAGGTTACCGGGACCACCTACTACTCTAGCGTATATGTTTCCGCCTCTGTGGCTAACCTC
>NW_024016882.1:0-1411 GCF_000499745.2 Eimeria mitis | reverse complement strand
GGATGGGAATGCTGCCTTTGGTTACGCGGGATATCAGGTCTCTCCATGGCTCGTTGCAAGCGGCGCACGGAAGCGGTAGGCACGGCGCTGTCTTCAGTGAGTAGCGTTCAATGAGGACAGTATTCCGCTGCTACCTGGATGTATTTGTAGCTACGGTGTGACGAGTGGTTCCTTTTCTTTTTAGCCTGTAAGGTTAATGCATGGCCTGTGCCTGGATGGCTGTGACAGCGGCCAATGGCGACAGGCTTGTCGTTTTAGCCAAGCTTCAAAGCATTCTTTTGGGTTTTCTAGTCTGTGCGTTGCCTGCATAGTTTGAGCATGCGCGGGCACGGAGGCGGAGGGTGGCTGCTTGCATGTGCCCGAGGGTTAGTTGGATCGACTCTGCCACTTCGTGTTGGGCTAGTCTTCTCGACCAGGTGTTAGTAGATGGCTAAGACGATGGGGCCTCTGTTGTAGTTATTGCGGAACTAACTGGTAGTTTGCAAATTCTGCGCGCATTGCTGCTGGTTCGTCTTCAGCAAATGCGCGGCAGTGGGGCGTTATGGAAGCAGAGCGTAGCATTATTTGAGGACGCCTTTTTGACAAGGGATGCACGTATTTTGCTGGGGCTGGACGGTTGTGGGTGTGGCGCTGCGCAGCCCGTGGGTACCCAGCCACAGTGTAGTTCGCAGACCGTGGCTGTAGTTTCGCAGCTGCAACTCGTCTAAACAAGTGCAGCACAGATGTTTCTGAAATTTTGTTTCTCACTCCCCGTGCAGGCCCTTAAAGCAGTGTGTGGCGCAGTGCACTGCGGTGCACGTTGCAGCGGCAGACGTGGCGTGCTGGCGTGGGTTATGTAGGGCTCACAGGTCTTCTGGCTGTCTCNTTTTGTGCGGCTGGTGCCGCGCAGTCTGTCGGACAAGATATTATTGGTCGAGCAAGGCAAGGTGGTGGAATGCCCCTGCCAGTGGCTTGAATAAGCTTCGCCGTGGTTCCATACATTCAATGACTGCCCGCGGACGTTCGTTGGTCGTGCATGCGTGTTTGGTCCTGCGGTGGGCCGTGCATTAGTTACAGCGTCAAGGCATACTGAAGCACGAAATTGCCCAAGGTGCATGCCTGTGTGGTTGTTGGGTAGATGTAATAATGCCTTTGGGGAAGCATTTGGGATTATCAGGGAGTACGCCTAGCGGGACGCCAAATCATCAAAAAACAAGAATTGGAAGCTTGGGCAATATTTGTGTGGAGCTCGAGATTTTAAGTGGTCTTGCGTTTCATAGGGGTTTCGCGTGTACGTCGAGACGTCGAGGAATCCGTGGAGCACCGCCTTGTCTTTGTGTGCCTGGTTCGCTGTCAATATTGCGGGCACTTTTCTTTTTGTTGTTACTATTGTATTTTTTTGTGGGATTTGGCGTTTCTGGTTGGAGTCCGT
>NW_024016881.1:0-1411 GCF_000499745.2 Eimeria mitis | reverse complement strand
AACTACAACGAAGATGAAATATAAATTACACTAGCTAGAAACCCGATTGAAAATCCAGAAAAAAAAAAAAGTAATATAGAATGACCTACCCATTCTGACGCTCCGCGAGGATTCTCCGCATGGTATGGGGCTGCAAGGCACAAGCAAAGATGAAAGGAATTATCTTATGCATGTTGTTACGAATATGAATACGAGCTAAAAAACAAAACAACAATGAAAAACATCACAGCAACCCAGCATCAGCTGCACTAGCTTACAGATTTCCGTCTGTCCTGCGCAATGATTACGGAGAGCTCGTTGCCATCAAGTATAAATCTATCGAATTCATGTACAGCATCCTGAGCATCCTTCTCCTCGTAGTACTCGACGAAACCAAAGCCCCTGTTGCGGCCCACAATCACGAAAAAAGATCGCAAATGCAATATTAATTATGTGCTAAACCCTAAACCCTAAACCCCAAATCATAAGTTTACAAATAGCACTGCAAATGAGCTATTCTCCGAAACCCTAAACACGAAGCCCGCAGTCAAGCGCGATTGCCTGATTGCGGGTTTGGTGTTTGTGATCGCGAATGCGTTTTTATCCAGAGTTATTAGGAACTTGATCTCTAAATATCTCAGATAGTTGAGTGAAATAGGGTGAATATCATTAAGTTCATATAAAGCGCATGGAAGCCTCTCTCCAAAGCATAGGAATACAATCTGCTCGCGTATGGAGGACGTACCGAGGTTCCTTTGTGGTGTGATCAATGGGCAGATAGACATCCTTGACGCGCCCAACTTTTTCAAACACTTCTCGCACCTTATCAGCTGTCGTTTCATAGCGCAAGTTGCGCACAAGAAGAGAACAGCCACGGTTTGCCATCGTGCAAACAAGGACTTGTTGCGGCACAAGCCAGGAAAAAAAACAGAAGGCTGTGGGCAGTACAACCCTTCACTGGTCCCTCCCGTTCTTGATATTAAAATTATTATATAGGAGACCAGTTTAAATGAGCAGTGACAGGAAGAAAACAGCTGAGAAGACTCTCAAGAGTGCAGCCAGCAGGCGGTCATGTCCGCCGCTCCCACTCCCTGGTGCTCAAAGGAACACAGAACACGCAAAGGAATGTGGCTAATATTAATCTCCACGTTGAAGAAAGTAAACTATTTTAAACGGCAGCCCACCAGCAAATACCGAAACGCGGCCACTCGTCGCATGCAGCTCACCTGTAGGATCCCGTGTAGCTGTGGCTGGAGGTGCAGCAACAACGCATGCACCAGGATGCTTAGCGCGGCTGCTCACTACGAGCCGTTTTACCAAAACCATGCAAGTTAAAGTTTTCATGTTGAATGCATTAAAACGGGGGACGAGGCTCAGGGAGCTGCTCGGGTCTACCAGTAACTTAACTGTCGGTAGGCTGCCACTCACCAGC
>NW_024016879.1:0-1412 GCF_000499745.2 Eimeria mitis | reverse complement strand
TCGCAATGCCGAAAAAATACGATACAATTTAGTATATGAAAACTCGAGTTATAAGTAGTTACGTATATCTAAGTCTAGTATGGGTAACGAAATCGTTTATTTACTGGAAACCGATTGCTATAGGATTCCTAGCTTATGTACCACCATGGGGAAAAAATGACATGGTCCTGCCCAGGCTGTGCATGCATGGGCACCGCCAAACCGCCTCCCAAAAAAGCTGCATGCCTCTGCGCAACACGTCGCAACGCAACAACAGCCGCGTACCGTTGGCGTTCCTTGGGTTACCCGCTCGTTAGAATTATCCATGCATTCCGTACAAACCCTTCAACTGCTGCATGCTCCACAGGGACCGCCTACGCCGCGCTCAGCAACAGGCTCGGGCCCAGTGGCACCTCGTCCGATTTTCGCCGACTGTTTTTTGTACCCAACAACACATATTCTCTTCACTCGCTGGGCAGCAGCAGGCACTAAACGCCAATATCGCCACGTTCCGTACGAAGCACTTTCGCTAGGGTCTTTTATGTCAGGCATTAGAATGCCTCATACAGGGTGCGGGCGCGTCAGCCAGCGAATCTAGTGAAAAAGCCCTGCCAATCAGATTGGGCTGGCGTCAGTAGGAAAAAAACGAGCCTGCTCAGAAACAATGAGCATTGCCTTTTCCCAAACAACTACTACCGAGATTACCACAACTGAAATCCGTAAGTTCATTACTACAGCGATGGGGTGAGTGCGATGGCTACAAAAAGAAGAGCCACTAGTAGAAGCAAAGTTTCCACCCGCGCCTGAGGGTCAGCACCTTTTCAGGTTGAATCAGCCCAATATGCGTCGCACAATAGTTTGCATCAGAACTCCGAAATATGCATTCCACACTATGGGGCAGAGCCATCCCACATCCTGCTAAGCCCTTAGCCGATCTCAGTTCAGTAAACGTGGGACGGCCAGGGTGTACTGGAAAACCTGCGCATATCGCTTATTCACGAGCGTCGCCAATTACTGCAGATTCATGATGCACCGAATTGATCCCTGAAAAAGAAAAGGGGAACATCTCTGGGAAAGCCTATCGACCTCGTTACCGCGCATGATATACCTGTTTCCCGTTTACGCTTATAAGAACCCGCGGAGAGCATCACAAAGAGGCAGAAAAGATTACTAACCAGGGTTCCCATCGCAACATTGTGCGAATATTTAGGGCAGCGCCGTGACTGCCAATATATTCAATGTACCGGCACTCCGCACACCCGTTGGCGTCTGCGAATCTCCACTCAATCCAACGCACTGGTCTGGGCGTCTAATTTCAGCTGAGACTGCCTAAATGTCTGCATAACCCAACACGCTACATATAGGCTGTTACAATATGTTTCATGTGCACAAAAAAACGTGTACCATTAAGCTGTTACCGTAGTGGTTATCTG
>NW_024016878.1:0-1413 GCF_000499745.2 Eimeria mitis | reverse complement strand
TCAGATATGTAGCGGCCAGCTTTGACCTTGGTCAAATGAAACCGATTGCTGGAGATACCGAGAGGAAGGATACTCATCGCATGTTGATATTAGCGTCCTCTGCCGTTCTGTTATTTATTGGGATCCAGGCACTGGCGTCTCCAACTGTCGTCAGCTGAGACGCGGCAAGTGCACAAATAGAAAATCAATTTGGAGTACCCCTCGGCACTTTCTCAATTTCCGTTTCGTATCCAAGGAGGCCGTGCAGTTTCAAGACGTACTGCCTAAAATGTGGGGCAAATTAGCATCCGTAAAGAAACAAAACTTCGCAAGGCTCACCGCGGTGGTCAAGGCGAGGTGCACATACTATGGGGTCTCACCCAAACAACTAGTTAGGCCTGCAGGCAACAAGCCCGCCCTAACCTCCAGTCAGTTCGTTCCTACATTCTCCAACAATGTTTCAGCTTAGCGCATAGAAGCAGAGATAAAAATACACTTGATGTGCATACATGCGAAGACGAGATTCCTCGCCGTCTGCCAGCAACTCGAGACCCAATTGCCTGCGGATGGCTTCAGCATCTNTGCGTGGATATTCGGAAAACCTACTGGATTTATGCCTACTAGACAGTTCCTAACTCAGGTGAACGCACGATCTGCGCCGGAACAGGTTAACCGCACCCTAGATATGTGAATTTCGCGCATCGCAAATGCTACTGTATGATGTTTAGGCTTCCAGGCGTGCAAGCGCTCGTTGCTTAGTAAGCTGGCTGCTTCACTTATATTGGCCTAGTGCACAAAGGCAGAATGATAGGCCAACTAATCAAAGCTTCGTCAGCCTTTGCACCCCACTGGTGGCACTCCACATGTACGAACTTGCATTGTTTCGCTGTTGCTGCATATGTGTCCAAGGCCAGGAACGCTGTTGCCGTGAAGGTGTTGAACACCCCGAGACAGTGCCTTCGGCCCTGGAGCGTCCCACGTTGATGCCTAATTAACACGGCCATTCGGCATGCTGCTCATGCGTCGCACCGGGGCCGGTTCTAGCTAAAAAGGGCTATGCGTCTTTAGAGATACAACCAGAGGCGAATCTAGGCATCGTGCGGAGTAGGTTTCGATGATTTCAACTACTGTATTTCGAAGCATGGCTTAACTACGCACCGCCTTAATTGAATTCGATAGTGATGCTTTTGAGCGCAGAATTGACCTGCCGGCGCGACGTGCCAGAGTAAAATAACTTGCGATGGGCAGTTTCCCATATGGCAAGATATCCATTCAGAAGCACTACTACTCGAACTGCGGTGTTTAAACTGCCTGGTGTGATGCAAGGGCAACCACACATGAAAAAGCAGAGCAAATGCTAACATCAAGTGTTGAGGGTAGCACAAACGCTTCTATAGCATATAGCGCAGCCTATAATGATATTGATAATCTCAC
>NW_024016877.1:0-1413 GCF_000499745.2 Eimeria mitis | reverse complement strand
CTGATGAGAAGTGAGGGAGAGCCCTCAGTTCTCTCATGCGATTGCTGAAATCTGGTCATAACTTAGAGTGTTTCACTTGTGTGCAAATATTCACAATAAGCTATAAAAATTACTCGGTAGTATCTCTGAAGGGTGACTGTGGGGCGCATCCCTGGAAGCCCACAGCTGAGTACAGCGAGCTGGCAAGCAATATCTATCATACTGAAAAAATATACCAGACTAACAAAGGTCAAGTAAACTAAGTTCTCTCAGTTAATTCTCTCTCTGAAAATTGTTGTTTCTCTACCCCAGTAGAGCAGGCACTGCGGCCTTTGGGGCTGGGAGAGGAGACGGCGTAGCCTGATGCACATAGCTTTTGCACCAAGCCACAAGCCACCCTCTCCTTTAACCATACCAATGGTCACTCCATAAAGAATACTTAATGCTTTCACCAATGTTATATTCAAAGTATATCAATAAGAACTGACAGTCACTTCCACTGTTCATACAACCCTCACTCACTTCACAACGAGCACGGCATTGCTGCCGTGATTGTACGGAGTATTCACTACACCAGGGGGAGGTCCCACCGCTCACCGGCCCGGACTGCACACTTTCATGGTCCCACTACTTCATTCGCATAGATCCTGATCATCATACTACACTCATATGAAATAATTAGTTGTCCCTTGCTTCTAGGATGCATACGCTAACCGTTTGTTACCTTCTATCTCCAGGCTAGCCGGTGCTAAACGATGTTGTGCGAGGCAGGACACAGACCCCTTCCCACCAAACTGTCGCGTCATTGTAGCNCCGGTGCTAAACGATGTTGTGCGAGGCAGGACACAGACCCCTTCCCACCAAACTGTCGCGTCATTGTAGCTGGCAGTTCGTTTGGTGAGTGGGGGGGTGTTCATACCTGAAGTACAGCGTTCAATTCCTGCCATGGACCTTTTCCCTCACTTTCAGGTGGACGGTTCAGCATGACCAGCCTCTACTTATGGAGATAGGTGCAATAGAGTGCCAACGTAAGTTAGGCAACGTAAGGCAGGAAGGCCCCGGCGAACGCACGCTGAGCAAGGCGTTGAGGATAGCTGAGAACGCTTTCTTATCCCCCCGTCTCAGGCAGTTGGTCAAGCGCTTTGACGCTAAATGCATTCCAGCTTCCGCTGCTTAAACACTTCAAAAGTCTTCATGGAGCACAGAGGGGTTCTCCGCGGATGTGGATAGCCTTAGGCACGACTCCAGGAGACTCTTCTTGAATTTCTGCTATTTTCTCTGCCTAAGTGAGGAAAGAAAAATGACGGGGAAAAGGGTGGACCCGCCCACACGGTTGCCCAGTCGTTGGGTTGCTACCGTTACCAACCCATGATTCGTCTCTGTGCCTTCTAAGTGACGTTGTCACTGGTCATGGACGGCGGTCTATGCCGTACA
>NW_024016876.1:0-1414 GCF_000499745.2 Eimeria mitis | reverse complement strand
CCAATTTCAAGATGACAGTAGCAGCTTGTACCGACAGATATCTACAGCCCCGCAACCCGCAATCGAATGAAGAGATTCCGTCGTCCTCTTCAGTAGCTAACGGATCAGCAGGACAATATATTTATATATATACAAATATACATATATATATGTATATATATATATATATATATATATATATATATATGTATATATCTAGTTTAGTAGAAGCCGATGCACACAGGACAAATTTGGGTCTAGGGTTCTTCAGTTACACCGGCGCCAGTTTGCGCGAGTCATTCTTTCTTTAAGCCGTCATCTTAAGAAAAATATTGGTTTAGGGCCCTCAACATATCGGTGGATCGAACAAATTTAATAAAAAAATAGAGGCAAATGCTTGCCGCCAATGCAGCGGGAACGCTGTGATAGAAGTTGTACAGCCGCATAGGCTTCCCGATATTTAAAACATATTTTCGTCCTTTTTACATATTTAATACTCGTTGTTGTTCTATATGGTAGTAATCATAGTAACACTCGTTACTAGCTTTGTATGTTCTAGTGACAATGCTAATTGTAAGCACAAGTTATAGTAATTATTATTATTGCTATAGTTTTTGTTGCTACCAATAGATGTGGGGTTCACGGAGATGTCTGTGGCTCTGAGGGGCACAGCGGTATTCCCCTGTCCGCCTAATGAGCTTCCCAGTGTGTATACGTGGTTTCAGCTAGCAACCAGTGGCAACCCTAGACCCTAGAGAAAACCCTAGGCCCTGATGAAGTCGTGCTGGAGACGGGATGTGCTACGNGTGGCAACCCTAGACCCTAGAGAAAACCCTAGGCCCTGATGAAGTCGTGCTGGAGACGGGATGTGCTACGTTTGGGGGATACATGCGCGTTTGATGCTTCTTCTTTTTAACACTTTTGTTGCCCCTCTGTTTTGCTGCTAGCCCCTCAACCATCGTTGTACCATCGTGCGTCAGCGGCTGGCATTATATAAGCTGCAACTGCAGTTGCTGTTAAGGAACAACCCCCGAGAGCGTATGACCCCGCCCCCCTCTAACATGCATGAGTTAACGTTGTATCCAACTGTTAAGCACTTCTTTTTCTCTCGGCAGCCAGCCTACACTAAGGTATAAAGGCATCTAATACCAATTTCAGGCATATCAGTCTGCATCTAAGCAGCATCAGCCCCAGGCAGTTGCACCGCTCAACCCAGGATGTCTGGAGGCTAGGGGAAGTTAAAGCTGCATTTTGTGGATCACATTATCTTAATTATTTTGACTCGGTTCCAGCCCATGGTGGTCATCGTCTTGGACCGAGGATTCGCGCGTTGCAGGACTGTGGTTTCGGTGAAGATGTCTGCCCGTTAATAGTGCTCATGGAGAGCAACGGAAGGAAAACTATGAAACATATTATACAGAAACCGAAAAACATT
>NW_024016875.1:0-1414 GCF_000499745.2 Eimeria mitis | reverse complement strand
AATATGTGGCAAAAGGCGAACACAGGGAGGAAATATACACGGACAATGGCAACGAGACGGTGATCATTTGAACGGGCACGTGCGTTGCTGACTTTCTGTCAGGTGCAGTTGCCACCGTCCACCAAATCTGAAGTGTGAATGGCAGCTAAGTGCCCCTTTACAGCCACAATAGCATCCGACACTGAATGGAGTTCTAGATGCAACCCTGCTCGCTTCTGGGACAATAGGCAATGGTACTGTATTTGCTTCTAAAACGGACAGCCGAACGAGTTTGGCAACTGACGCCCGTTGGCCTTACTTCCTTTTGCCCCAGTGGAAAGGTTGACGGCGGTGTGTTTTTCAAAGGTGCGAAAACAGCCTACCATCCGATTCTCCGGCCCAATCAGCCTGCGAGTGCTTGGCAATCCCCTACGGATCGTACATCTTCGAGAATCCGCCATTAGCTCTTTACTCTAGATTGTTCTTCGACCAGAACATTCCCTCCGGCGCTTCAATATTAGAAATAGCTGTAAAATGATGGCCACTGGAAAAGCTTACGTCCGCATGCCAGGTGATCCTTGCCAACACGAGCCGCAGTATGCTCTACACACGAGCAGCAGGGTTCGAACTTTACTTTCTTTAACGGAAGCACCCACGATTAGCCATAATGTCCAGGAGATGGTATTCCATAGTAAACGCAGGCACCGTGTCTAGTTGTTCGCTTGCATATTCAGTCAACACCACTACCATGAGACGTAGAATGCGAGATTTTACGTGCAAAGTGGAAACCGTTAGTCCTTTAGCTTCTTGTTCGAACTAGCTCCACTTAACGGAAACAACCTGCATCTGACTAAACAAGTGCTCTATTCCACTCCATTCGTTTTCGCGAGCTCTGTTTTCTTCCGCGGGAGCCGGCGCTCTCTCTTCGAACAACTGCCCATCTCCCACAAAATAACCGACAACGTACTGTCGAAGCCAACTCAGATTGCAACAATATAGTATTATCCAAGCCCCGGTTTGGATGAAGAAAACGGGTTCACACTCTTGTTTGCTGAAGCAGCTAACCGCTGCATACCCATGATGCATCAAACGCTGCAAACCGTTGTCATGCGGGGTTGCATAGGCTGTCATGGAGATAGCGAACTACACTTACGCAGGCATCCCGCCATCTGATGATGTTCCTCTGTAAGATACCGCGCTAGCCGAACATACTAACTTGAGTGCCCTCGACATTGCCGCTTAAACACACGATATTATTCCCCGCTCAATGCTCGAAATGCTCATTCTGAGGCGCAGCCACCGTTGTACGGGATACAAACGGATTCAATAAAGCGGATGTGATGCACATGGACAAAGGATGTTGAAATGTCTAAGGGCTATATCACAGACCAATGGAAGCAGTGGAAGCAGCAGTACGTCGTCCCTTGTGGTGAAA
>NW_024016874.1:0-1414 GCF_000499745.2 Eimeria mitis | reverse complement strand
GACGAGGTGGGTTCACGGTGTATAGCGTGTGGCAGTAGGTGTGGCGTGTTACAGACGGTGCGCACAGCAGCGCCTGTGGTCTGTCTTTGCACGCTAGTGATTTCAGCCCTCATCACTTTCTATAGCGAGTAGCACGATGGGTTCACGTTGTATGGCGTGTGGCAGTAGTTGCCGCTCATTGCAGCCGGTGCGTGCGGCGGCGCGTGCGGCCTCTCTTTACACGCTAATGGTTTCAAATCTTTATCCGTTTTATAGATAATATCAATGCGGTTTCATGCGTTATGGCTTGTAGCAGTAGCTGATGCATACTACAGAAGGTGCGTCCGGCAGTGCCTGCAGCCTGTCTTTAACCGCTAGTGGTGTCAGCTCTCTTCGCTCTCTATAGAGAATAAGAAGGTGGGTTCACTGTGTATGGCGCATGGCAGTAGGTGAGGCGTATTACAGAAGGTGCGTACCATGGCGCATTTGGCGTGTTTTAACCCGCTACTGGTTTCAGCTCCCTTCGCGTTCTAGAGATAGTAATACGGTGGGTTCACGGTGTACGGTGTGTGGACGTTGGTGCGGCCTATTAGAGGGTGGGTTCGGCGGATCCTATGGCGTGCCTTTACACGTTAGTGGTTTTAGCTGCCGTCGCTTTCTATAGCGAGTAGCAGAGTAGGTTCACGGTGTATGGCGTGTGGCAGTAGGTGCGGCGTACTACAGNTCCGAACGCTAATGGTTTCAGTCCCCTTTTCGATTTATGGATAGTAGCAATGTGTGTTCACTGTGTACGGTGCGTGACAGTAGATGAGGCGTATTACAGACGGTGCGTGCAGCGACACCTGTGGCCTGTCTCCTCACGCTAGTTGTTTCAGTTCCCTTTCCGATAAATAGATGGTAACAATGTGTGTTCACTGCGTGCCTCGCGTGACCGTAGGTGAGGCGTATTACAGACGGTGCGTGCGGCGACGCCTGTGGCCTGTCTTTACACGCCGGTGGTTTCATCTGCCTTCGCTTTCTATAGAGAGTGACGAGGTGGGTTCACGCCGTATGGCATCTGGCAGCAGGTGCGGCGTGTTCCAGCCGGTGCGTGTGGCCGCGCGTGCGGCCGGTCTTTGCAAGCTAGTGGTTTCAGCTCCCTTCGCACTACATAGAGAGTGACGAGGTGGTTCACGGTGTAAAGCGTGTGGCAGTAGGTGTGGCGTGTTACAGACGGTGCGCACAGCAGGGCCTCTGGTCTGTCTCTACGCGCTAGTGGCTTCAGCTTTCTTCGCGCTCAGTAGAGAGCAGCAGGTTGGTTCACGGTATGCGGCATGCTGCAGTAGGTGTGGCGTATTACAGCCAGTGAGTGCGGCGGCGCGTGCAGCCTCTCTTTACACGGTAGTGGTTTCAGCTGCTTTCGCGTTCTGAATGTAATGAGGTGTGTTCACGATGT
>NW_024016873.1:0-1416 GCF_000499745.2 Eimeria mitis | reverse complement strand
GATATCGTTCGTAATTGTTCGGCAGCTCGACCTTGGCTTGAATAGCGCTTGGTGTGGTCTCTCATGCAGGCTGTGAGTTGACGATGTACTGCGTATTATGTGGAGGTATGAGTTTGGTTCCCCGCTGCGTGTTGAGTGGGCATTGAGGATGTACATTCCACTGTGACGTTGGGTGTTGCCGTTGTAGCGGGCCCCGATGGCTTGTGGAGTAACAGATGTTGGACTGGCAGACAGGCCGCTTTTGCGCAGAAAATCAGTTTGATTGGATGTGTAGAATGTCGCTTATACAATGATATGCACTCTCGTATTTGAAGAGCATCTAGGGCGGGGAAATGCTTCAGGGTTGTCCAGTGCGTGGCTTTGTGGGTCGGTGTCTTGTCTCGACTTTTGAAATGCGCCTATAGTGCTCCTGTATGTGTGCCTTGTGGCGCAACGAACGACGCTAAAGTGTATTTGGTGTGACATGCGCAAACTGAATTGGGGCTTTGGTTCGACGAATCCGCGTTCAAAGTGCTGAGGCTGTCTAACTGGGGAGTGATTCGACCCACTCAGCAAGAGCCTAGCTCTTCAGTGGTTGGACCACGCCGAAAACGATATCCATATGCCCTAAGACCCTCAGTCGTGGAATGGAGAATTGCGGTGTGTCTAGGCAACTACCTACATCCCACGTGCGATATTGTAGGAAGTGCGTTAGCGTGTGAAGCCTCAGTTACTTTATGCAGGCGACCACTACCGCATGCGAACTTAAGTAATGCAGACCAAAGCCTACCTGAGGTGAGCGGACGATCTCGAATTGCTTCCGCAGCAAAGGGCACAGAGCCGATCCCTAGGCTGGAAAGCACAGCATTTTGGTAGCCTGTGTGGTGCGCCCTGCAACGGCCGCCGGTTCAGACGGGAAGGCGCCTGAGCGCATGCTTTGCTCCCCCGTTGTCCATTTGGATGCTGACGTAGTCTTCTCCAGTTCATCCTGTCTAATATATGGGGGAAGCTCAGTTCGCGCATTAGTGAGGCTCTCTCCAGTGTGGGATACAGCTACGGCAGAATAACGGAGGTTCAGCAGCACATGGAGCGGCGGCCTAGCATCTATCGAAACTGCCGTTGTTCTTCCTGCAGCTACAACAAAAACATTATGCGTGTATGTGCTTGCGGTTTGTTTAATTGGCAGTTGCGCTTTCCATGCATTGGCCCACGCACGCTGGTAGGCATCTGCGCAGGCGCTGCAAATTGCGGAAGAGCCACCGTAGTTACTGTGGATGTGTATGCCAGGTTTTTTCTCACCAGGGCTGCTGGGTCAGCGACGTTGGCGGCGTAGACAGGACGACACCCAAATCGCTTTCGCGTTAATCGTCGCGTGGTGGTACTGGGCGCAGATTGTGAGTCAAGCCGGCACAGGCACCTGCTCGAATATCTAGGGGG
>NW_024016872.1:0-1416 GCF_000499745.2 Eimeria mitis | reverse complement strand
TCCTTGAAAATGCTCCTGTTCTTGCAACTGTTTGCGGCCTTCGTGGCGCTTCTAGTGGAGGCGACTGAGAGCACTCAAGCATCGACCGCTCGTGCCCACGCGTCTGCTGTTACCTTCCTACACAATGAATTTCCCATATTGGACCAAAATGCCTCTGCAAGGAGACGGAGAGGGCAGGGCACAAGATTGCCGCTGTTGGTGGTTGCCTTGCTGGCCGCCGCAGTTGCTACGGTGTTTCTGGTCCTTCGGTGCTCCAAGGCCCTCCACTCCGACAAGCGTTCAAGCATCTATGGAATGAATAAGCGGAGGCTGGCACAAGGAGATTCGGACTCATGCACCGTAGGCCTCGATCAACTGCAGTGGAGTACCCATCTATGTAAAATGTCTAGACAGGGGACGCTTTGACCCACGAGTTGATGAATGCACACAGGTTGGTGGGTAACCTTGGTGCTTGAAGGGAACACAGGAACGATTACTTCTCGCAAGGAGCTGAAGTTACAAAGGAGTTACGAGGCTAGCGAACCTGATTCACTATAGGGCCATACGAGACGAACATGCAACTGGCGAAAATCTCGCTAGAGAGGCTCTTGGTTCGTCATGCTGAGTGGTCAGTGAGTATTTTTGCTGGCAAGCATAGCATTGTATGGTTTTCTCATCGGTACATATTGCCGACGCAGGCTGATACATGTTCCCGAGAAAGCGACGGTGTGAATGTCTCGGCATGCGCCCAGTGTTGAGGCAAATACTCCAGTGAAGGCATGCGCATTCGAGAAATCAGGGCATTAAAGTTGTACGTCTGGCGAGCTTTACTTCACGTCGCTGTTTTGGGTTTCTTAATGATTGCGCCTAAGGGTGCTATGGCGAAATTGTTGTCCCAGTGCACCTGGTACTTTTCCGTGTTGAGGCTCGGAGCATTAGCTAAAGACCTGCATGAACTTAAAGCGGTCATCGGGATTTGATCTTCGCATAAAACCTGAGGGTTGGGGCTCCGATACTGACTTATTCGACTTGAACACTTGTGACCGGTCAGACTGTTTCATGCATCTGGGGTATTTTTTCCTCCAAATATTTTATTGAGCATCGAATTCAGATTCTTGTGCAATGCTGATATCCCAGTTTTACGAGGTCTTGCTAGTTTCAGTTGTGATTTGAGACATTTATCAGTCCCTTTCTTCTTATCTCAGGGGACACCAGTGAGCGACACTCAATACATACTATTTTTAGGTTAACGGGGCTGCACTTATCAATTGGAGACGTTTGGCGAACTTTATCTGGAGCTTTTCAAGCATGGAAAGCTAACGAAGTCAACTCGCCCGTCTCAGCTCGAGTTTTAGGAGTGGCTGAACGGATTGCCTGCTTTCTAAGCTCTCATGCGAGGCTTTGCAATGCCGTTACACCTTGATGCGCATTTGCAAG
>NW_024016871.1:0-1416 GCF_000499745.2 Eimeria mitis | reverse complement strand
ACCCCTGTTCAAAGGGCTTAACCTGCGTCTCACATTCCGCGATCGAGTACCTAGAGCATCTACTCAGTTGATCGCAACACCATCTGGCCTCATTAGAAGCGTAATTGGTTTTGCCTGCAACATTCCGTCCCTACTGTACAATTGCCGCAAGGGCAGTTTTGACTGAGACTTTTCTGGAGGCGCTGAGATTGTGCTTCCTTTCTAAAACTGCACCTACGCCCACTGATGTATGCAAAATGGAGCATCTCAAATTTTCCACGCGTGTAGCAATCCAAATGCGTGAGCAGCTCGTGAGTTGAACGTTGGCGGAGGTTTAGAGGCGACAGGTGAGACATCATTTGACTTTGGTGGAGTAATCCAGAAATAGCGTGCGTTCAGTACCTTTGACGGCTGTACTTGTGTTGGAGTGTCGACCTACATTGCCTTCTTTTATGTGCCAGTCGAGAACCATGCGTTAGTGCACATCGTTGCCTTCCTGCCTCGTGGGCAAGTCGATGAGTTATAGAAAATTGCCCGCTGTAGAAGATCTCTTCTTGCTTAGGTCAGTTTGCATTCCTGTAAAAGTGGCGCCGTTCCGCTAAGGCTGTGCAGACGAGAAGCAGTTGGCATTATGTGGCTCCATAAGCCAAAGAATGCCGCAGCACTCTACGTGCCGATATCCACAGACCGATCATATTAGGTGGTGGAGATATACCAGCTTGTATATGAGGGTCGAAGGCTCAAAAGCTGCTCCTTTTACGGTTAGCTGTAAACAGCCGCCAAATAATCTCCTCTGAGAACAGGAAATGNCTCAAAAGCTGCTCCTTTTACGGTTAGCTGTAAACAGCCGCCAAATAATCTCCTCTGAGAACAGGAAATGGACTAAGTGCAAAGAAAGAAAAGCTATCCGCTGGGGGGCGACAGGGGAGTCTAGCTTTTTTTTTAAGATCCGCGTCAACGCTTGCGCGGAAATCAAGATAGTCCTTCGCTGCAACGTTCAACCGTCCATTGAACGAATGTGCTGGAAAAGCAGCGCAACAAGTAACACCTATTTTGAGCAGGTTATTCATCTTGGCGAGAGCAGGTGACACAGCACCCACTGGGTATCGATGTTTTCTGCATTGCCGTAGTGTAAATCTGCGGCAATGAGATGGCAACGCAGAGAAGTGGCGCCATTACTTTGCATTTGCAGACCACTTGAGCTGATACTTCGGTGGATGCCTAGGCTTGGTTGTGCCTTTGGCATCTTGAATTCCTGGATGCACATGTTTAAGAGCTGCGCTACCCACCGCATGCCTTTGTGGGATCACAAGGTGGCAAGATGGCCCGTAAAATTTACATTTGCCGCGGCATACTTGCGCTAGATTCCGGCTTCAAGCACTGTCATCCTTCCAGGCAGTATGTCAGCCAGGACGGTGAACTACAGGGGCATCGCGA
>NW_024016870.1:0-13491 GCF_000499745.2 Eimeria mitis | reverse complement strand
GTGCCCCAGCCATGCGCGATTTGGGACAGAGAGCGCAGGCAGTGAGCGGCAATGTGTTGCGCTTGGCATTGTGCTTGTTGTTGTGTTTGAATGCCCTGCTTGCGGGAAGCTACTTCTGCCGATGGGAGTGGTAGCAGTATATGGTAGCAAGGTAGGGGCATTGGATGTGTGCGCATGGCGGGGTAGTGTCATTTGTGTGCGCTTGTCCGCAGCAGCTGCTTGCGTATCTGTTCCTAGCATTGCGCGAGTGCGCTAGTTTGGCCAGACTGCACCAGAACAACATGCCACCATAGTTGCGGATTTACGATTCGCCTATCGCCTAGGAAGGTTTCTGCAAACTCCGACGCAGCCGAAGCAAATGCGTCTGGTACGGGGTTATTTGTCTCCAATGTTCAGTAGCATTGCGAGCGTGCGGTAGTTTGGCCAGAATGCAACCGCAGATCAGGCTACCAGAGTTCCGGATTTACAACTCGTCTACCGCGTAGTAGGGTTTGTGCAACCTCCTACGCAGTTGATTCAAAGGTGTCTTTTCGCCCTGCTTGTTTTTATTGATGGGTCACAGCCTTGGGCTCAAGGATAGATACGGATTGGCCTCATTAAAATATTCATCGTGCTTGCATAACGGAACACTTAAACTCTAGGCGTTTGTGCTGCCAACAGGTGACGAGACAATTGCGCGCATTTTGTGATGCATTCGTGATTTGGTGGCATGGCGAGATTCATGAAATCGCTGTGGCTCCGCGGTATGTGCAGTTTATAATTGTGTCACAGCCCGTTGTTTGTCCGAGTTTAACATATCACGGCAAAGTGACTAAGGAGCTCTGCCCTAGTAGGCAGAAGCACGCGAGAAGAGGGCCCGCAGTCTGCGCTCACATGGCGTTGCAAGAGAGCATTAAACATGTTTGGTTGTAGCTGATCTTCAAACCATAAGAACTTCAACAAGAAACACTGTGCAGAAAATCGCATCGTTGCGCAGTTCGCCCTAAACGTGGGCTTCAATCGCATGCCGTTGTTAAAAGAAGGCCTAGCTGCTGATAGCGGTGTACGCAGTATTTTGTAGACAGCTAGGGGACCAGTGTGCGTGAGCGTCGCAGACGTATGCAGTTTGTTTCCGCACGCCTGCAACTGCGGTTAGGCAGAGCCCTTTCTGGGTTCTCGATCGAGAACTGTGTTGGACAGGAAGTATGCCAATGATTACTTCCCAGATACGCTGCAATGCAAAGCGTTTAGGGCACAGAATCGTTTGTGTGAGCATCTAGGATTCTGTTTGTATTCGTGGGTCGATGGCCGCGGTTTGGCGAGGCCTTTTCTCTCGCTGGAATCGCATGCGTGTTCGTACAAGAACTATACCGTTACGAAAAAGCTCACCAACATGGCGCAGTTACGGGTCCAGCTGCACACCAGCTTGCGCAGGAGCAGCCATGGATACATACGGCGCAAGTCTTGTGAATTTGGAGAAGTATAAGCCCGTTTCGGTAGCTCCTAGTGCTGGGTGTCCAGGCTCTGCAATATGCGTTTGCAAAACAGAGACCGACATTACAAGCAAAATCAATGAATCAAAGGACGGGATTTGCGCAGCTCAATATATGGTAGGATACAGCAGCGACTGGACGGTTATTTGCGCCAAACCCTACTTGCATTGATGGCTAACCAGGTTATATGTGATGTTAGTTCTTCTGCGGAGAGGAAAGATAGCTACGGGGGGACCACGGCAGCGGTGGCGCCCAACACGTATAGTCTAAATACTCATGGTGCTTGGGTGAAAGGCTTGGAAACCCGTTGCTTGTTGTGCCGATGCTTGGTAACACAAATTACAGGGTGCCAGTAGAGCAGGCGGGTGTTCCCTGTTTGGTGAGGATCGTGAGACTGTTATGGTTCGAAACACGTACAATTCATGGATAACACCACGGATGGGTTTGTCCGAGTTTGGCATATTACGGCAGAGCGTCCATAGCACTCCATCATAGCAGGCAAAAGCAAGCAAGGAGCAGGCTCACGGGGTGCACTCACCTCGTGTTCTTGGCATGTCATGAACAATTTTGGTTGTCTTTGGGCTTCCAAGAAGGGGCAAATCGACAAGGCATTCATCGCATGTAACCAGCGGCAATGTTATGATGGCGGTCAGTTCCGTTACGTATACCGGAAGTTGTTCTGCAGATAAGGAACATAGCGAAGGTTCGGCAGCGGCTATAGGCAGCCCCAACACGAACTGTACAATCAGAGCTGATCTTGCATGAAAGAGACAGCGCCCGTAGCTTATTGTGTATCTATCAGAGACCACAAATGACGCGCACCTTATAGTCAAGGCGGTTATTTCTAGTATGGCAAGATTCGTGAAGCGGTTTCGGCTTCCCAGTAGGTGAAACTTATAAATGCGATGCTGATTCGTTTTTGCCCGAGTTTGGCAAAGCGGAACGAAATATCCATAAAACTCCTCCATTTTCGGCAAACGGGCGATGCTTCACGCGCATTAAAAATTTCCGATATGTTCTGGTCTCCCAACAGAAAGGGGTTTGTCAACGTAGATAGTATTCAATTTGGGTTTAAATCGTACGCCCCAGTTTAAAGAAGCCCCTTTTGCGGACAGGGGTGTAGGCAGAATTGGCGAGCTCACGCCAAGCAAATTGGTCGTCTCGGTGCGGTTATGGATACCGTTCCGGTTTAGCCGGTATGCCTCAGGCCTGGATGTTTATGTGCGTGCTTGCAGATCTACGGAGTTGTGATGTAAGAAAACGCGTGAGCTCCTTTGGGGTTAATTGTACACGTCCTCGTTTCTGGTTATGGTTCGGGGTTGTGACGCTGTAATACGCCCTTCCAAATTTGTGATCTGCGGTGTGCACAACGGGATGTATGGCGGCAGCAACTACCCGGTGACTGTCTCCGGCGTTCAGAAGCATTGGGGATGAGCCGCTGATGGACAACGTTAGTTCTTCTGGGGATAAAAGGAAAGGCGAGAGGCGGCTGAGGGCATGGCCAACACGAATTGTGTAGATCCTTATGGCGGGGGCACAGAAAAATGTGCTACTCTTAATATAGGCGAAAGTTCTTAGTCCTTGGACTTCCCGAATGCTGGCTTGTGTAATGGTTAGCTGCAATTCATGAATGTAAATCTGACAATGTTTTGAGGTAGCCATTCTCCGGCAGGGTGTTCACAGCAGCTTTCAATAATCATTACAGGCGAGCTTGATACAGGGCTACTTAGTTCTTGCGCGTTAGACACCATGCACAGTTCCAGCAGCTCCATTTGTTTGGTATTCCAACAGGGCGGTATTCGCCAATTAGGCCCCATACAGCCAGCTGCACCGCACCGGCGTACAGTTGCTATTAAGCTTCGGCTTGGCTCACATGCCGTGGTTGAAATCCGTTCTGTCTGCCGGTCGCGGTACGCGCAGTATTTCGCAGAGTCCCAGGGGTCCTGCAAGCGTGAGTATCGTAGGGTGATGCAATTTGTGCGTGTGCATTTACAGCCGCCGTGTAACGACCGGCGTATGAGCGGGCGCCGTTTTGGTCCAGGAAGTGTGTCCTCAGAAACGAATTTATCTGCTTGGATGTCTTATGTGTTCCTCAATTTTTTCATGCTGGCGGGGATAGATGCATATGTGGACGCGTGCATGTTTGTGGAGTTGCAGTGTAATACGCAGTAAGCGCTCGTTTTGCTTCAACAATCGTCTGCCCTGGTACAGTATAAATTTGCGAAATGTCGCCGAACATTACAAACAGTCCAATTAAACGTGTCGGGAAGCCTGTGTTCAGCACAATGCGCGGTAGGAAACAGCTGCGACTACCGGCTTGGCGCGACCGGCACCCACTCCAGTATGTGAAATGATATTGGTTCTGCGGAGACGGGGAATAGCGAAGAGCAGGCTGCGGGGTTGGTCATGTTCGGGAACGCGGCAAACCTGAATTTTTCAAACAACCCTGTGCCTGCAGAGAAGAATGGGGAGCCAGTATCTCATTTCGCGGCCAGCGCGCTGCAAAAGGTACGCAGCGCAGGTGGTGTAGGGGGCCGTTTCTGGTTTGACGGAATTACGCAGTTGTTTTGCACGCGAGCTATGTGCAATAGATGGATGCGCTCCTGACATTGTTTCCAGCTAGGATCCAAGCTACAGAGTCTTTGTAGCGTCTTTGCATGAGCATTAGATGTCAACGTGGTGCATGCCACCTCGGTCAGCGATCCTGATATAGCTTCTCTGCCGTGGCTGTGAACATATACAATTCTGTTTGGTGTTTCGATGAGAAGGCACGCCCAAACGCCACCGCATGTAGCCAAGTGAATTCTCGCGCAACTCATATTCAGCGTGCATTTCTTTTGCATACCGTGGTTGAAATCAGCTCTGCCTTTAGAGAGGGGTATATGTGGTAGTTGATGGAGAGCTAGTACCGTGGGGCGATGCACATTCAGTACGCGAGCTTTTGCTCAGCACATGGTGACGCCTGTTCTGACGCTGTGATCGAGCGCACCGGCGTAATGCCTTTAAAAGCAATATCATCTGCATACATGCATACGTATGAAGCCCTGACGTGCGCATACTTGGATTGTTGGATGTCCGGCTTCATTTAGCGCTGCCTTCCTCGCCTTCCGGAAGGAGGGTTTTGAAGCACATATTGGCGCTTGCAATGCCAACTCTGACATAACCATCGAACTTGCTGAATGGTTGAAGCAGTATATGTGCATAGCAATACGTGTTTAAGAGGAAACAACGACCGCGCTGCGATTTTTCTCAAACGCAGAGTAAAGCTGACGGTCACGTCGATCATGTCTGATGATAGGCGTTCTGCTGTAGTCTCTCCCGTCCGTTGGCAACACCCACGGGCGGGCGGAGGCAGAAGACGTGGGCGAGACGAACTGGATACATTCTCATGATGCCTGCATCAAGTGATGTGGTAACTGTGCCTCCATGCGTAGCTGTTAAATCGCTCACTGGGCGCGTACCCCGCAGCGCAGTCGGCTGTTCCCAGTCTGGCGAAATTATTGCAGCTGTTCCGTGTTCGCAGCAGCGGCAATATAGAGGGGTCTCCCGGGTTTTCGTTCGAGCTAGCGTTCGCATAACACGGTATCGTACCAGCTTTCTATAACCCTATGACCTGGGCCTGGTTCATGGAAGCCTGATCCGCCACTGTAATATATCTTCTCCACTCTGAACATTTATGTGTCTCGTTGGCGTTCGAACGAGGAGAGACTCAATGAAGATAGCGCATGCACCTAATTTAGTCATTTTGTGCAATTGGTATTCAGCATACACTTCGTTTCCGCACGGTGGTTGAAATCAGCTCTGCCTTTCGGCAGGAATGTAACAGTTTCGGGGAACCTGAATGTGTGAACACCGTGGATATCTGCAATGTCTGTGTGCGAGTCTGTGATCTGCGTACGGCGGAGCTTACTACTGTGTTTCGATCGCGGCCTGCTCTGCCCAGGAAGTATGCCGATAGAAGGAAGCTCATCTGCGCGGGTAGGCTATGGGCGCTGCTAGGTTCCAGGCTCTCGGATAGCAAGTATGTGAGTCTATGCGGCATGGGTGGCGTTCCTTGCACTTGTTCTGTAAAGGGGCATGGGCGTGTGTTGGTTTTAGCGCGGTTCGTCCTTAGTATATACTGGTGTGCGTTTTTGCCGCGCTGCGATACGCGGTTATTCGGTGCGAGTCTGACATTACCATCCATACCAGTGAATTCGCGCAGTGCAATACATGGTAGGAGACAGAAGCGACTGCGTTGCTGTTTGTCTCGAACGTTTAGTCGCACCAGGGAAAAGGATGGCTATGGTTGCGGGTAGTTGTTTTACGAAAGACGGTCTTAGCGAAGGGTGACCGACAGCCAGGTTCGCGGAAAATACTAAGTTTGGACATAGGCCTGCTGCGCGCACCAACAGCATTGTGCCCGTCCCGCACTGTGTAGCTTTTGGGCAACACAAACGGAACTGGTGTTTGCAGTGCAGGTGAATACGTTTTTGCTTTTGGGACATAACCTAGCCTGGTTTGTGTTACGACTCAACAACTAAGCTGGTTTATGCTCAGACACAGCGGCAAAGTTTCAACGGTACTCGCGCATGGTCAGCATGAGCAGAACCTAAAGCGGGCCTACGCTGTTGAAGCACATGTTGCTTCCTGTAGGTCCTCGACAGGCTCATTTCCGGTTGTTTAGGTAAAATGATCGATTCAACAAGAACACAACGTGCCATCTGGCTGCGCGCTCTTCCTGTCGGTATTGAGCTTGCGATTTAGTTACCCGTAGTGATTGGGCTAAGCTCCTTCTGCCGGTAGCTGGGTTCGCAATACTTAGAAAAGAGCATGCGTTTTTCTCGCAAATGCGATTGTGGGGGGGTGGCATGATAAAGGAAAGCAGCAAGGTGCGGTAGTTTTCTTGCGGCAATGCGGGGCTTTCTTCAGGAAGTATGCATGCTGCTACGGTACAGAGATACGCGGTGGCGATTGCACGTTTCCCATCAAGCAATAGTCTTCGTAGTGTAAACAACGCAGTACGCATGCTTCGCTGTTTTCCATGCGCGGCAGTGTGCATTTGCGAGACAATGCCTGAGGCGACACGCGATGTTGGTGAATCGGTGAAGAAGTGCAGGTTCAAAAAAATACGTGGTAGCAGCAGGCAAAAGCCACAGTGTGACGAACCACTTTCCTGCTCTGAGAACGTACATTTTGCTCAGAGAGTATGCCCATATTTTAACCGGTAGTTGGAGAAGTGATCAGGCAGTAGCAGCCAGCATCTGAACCAGAGAATGTGAAACACGTTAGAATATGCACTTATTTTACTTGCATACTTTTGTGCGATGAGTGTTAAAGCAGGCACATCTGTGCTGGCAGATGGATGCAAGTTTGCAGAAAGAAATGTGTGCACTGCGGAGCGGCGAGGAAAGATTGCGTCTTGGGAGCGCACGCCTGTGGCATTCTTTAGTGCGGACAGCTTGAGCTCTTCGATCTACAGTTGCCCAGCAATCCTTGCCATTCCATGTTGTTGAAAAGAGAGGCAGCCCACGTGTGACGCACAGCGAGGTTGCCCATTATTGGAGGAGTAGTTGGCAGGGTGAGGACAGTTGGACTAAGGGACTGCCTTACACTGCCATGCCTGAGCATGTGAACATGAAGCGCCTAGACAGAGATGCATAGTCTGCTGGGACGGTCCAAAATGTATGATTCCCCAGGAGATGCGTCTAGCGCATGTGTTGCGGGCACGCGCCCCCCTTATGCGCTTAATGGATACATAGCGGAGCCAGCTGCTCCGTCGGGTCGTTCTCAATCAACCTGGGGTTGATGTGCAATGTTGCGTAGATTGAACGCAAGAGCAGTTCATGCGCGTTAACTGCGTGTTGTGCTCGTGATGCTGTGAGACACAGAAGACATACTTTGTATTGGCAGTTGCGAAGGTGCTCAGACGGCTGCAGGAAGCACGATGCCCAGCGGCTGTGAGGCCTGCTCCAAGCTATTGCTCTACGCGCATGCCGTTCCGCAAGCTGTAGTAAAGCAGATAGAGGTGTACGTTCAGGTACATAAGCGTCTGTTGAAAGATGTGTGCAACGTGCCGAGCCAGGGCTCCCATTTTTGTTGACATCAATACTCTGCAATGCAAAATGTTACTGGTTGGTTTGGAAGGGTCGCGTTTGTGGGTCAGGGCCCACTGCTGCAGGTGCTTACAATTAGTTGATAGGGTATACCTTGTTCTGCACACCATGGGCACGAGTGTGAACTAAGCGACCTATCTATCGTGTCCGACGGTTTGGATTATTGAGACGCACTCACCTTTTGCATTCTCCTACTCATCCAAGAAGCTGGTGTTGCGATCTGCGGTAGTCTTTTATAATGCCACAAAGTAGCGGGAAAATCCTGTGCACTGCATTGGGCATGCGAAACGTTAATTCGGTGGAGCCATTCAAACTTTTCACCATTACAGTGAGCACTGACTGTCATGGACCATCGAGGAATTAGGTATTTCCAATCGGTAAGTGAAGGGCACAATGATATCTACACAAGAATCGTTTACCGTGCGTCGAAAATTCTTCTGCCCTTCAGTGAAGAGTTAACGCAACTCGCCCTCTGGGAAGGGCTGGTTCAGGGCAGCGATTCCGGACACTAAGTTCGGCAGTATTGGGCTTTACATCCGTTCCCGTGGGCGTTAGCAGATTTGCCATCCTTATTTCAGCTACGATTACATATCCACCCAGTAATATTTCATACTAAGAAGATAAAACGGACTATGCACGTGCGTGGCACAGCCAGTGAGTTGGAACAACTGCTGCAGGTATTTCGTCCTCTAGTAACAATATTCTGTACCGTATGCAGGGTTGTAGAGATCTTCGTGCGGCTTTAGTTTGCTGCCAACTAAGACAATTCCCCGCCGTTTCCTATGCCGCCTTCCAGAAGAGCATTCGGAGTCCTGTGTGGTGTATGCTGATGTAGTTCCAATAAGTAAAAGTGCTACGAGCAAATCGTACATGGATTACTTGCGCCCAGGTGCAGCGGCAGAGAATGGCGCGCTTCATGGAGGTACAATTAAGAAATTGTTGCCGTTGGCCAGCAATCAATACGCGAAAGAAGCATATCGGCACATACAATATAAACGTTAAAGCACAGTGAGGCGGTACTGCTTGGAACATCACTGCTTTCTGCACAACAGCAAGTGTAACATTTGCAAAACTCATATGATGTCAAGGAGCACTTGCGCATTGTGGGCGAGTATACAGGGAGCAGGAGTGTGACATGGCACTTGTTCTGCTACGAGGCAGGCTTCGATGTCTCTCAGCAAGGCTGCTGCAATACCGTGATCAATTAGGAAGTGCCGAAGCCGTAGGAAGCTCTGGCATGCTTCATTCACTTGTCACAGGCTGTGCGTTGATACATAGCCCACATGGATTCGCGTACACTGCAAACTACGCTATTAGTTCTTGGAAGACCGTTGCAACACTTCAAAGGCTAGGCATTCCTACTCGGAACAGGCTCAGGAAGGGCTTCCAAATGGTACGCAACTTACATAGCGATTGCGCTGCCAGATACGGGCTCTATCAAAAGGCCAACTGCACGCCACTGGATTCGCACACCGCGGATTTAACTCGCTTCCAGCTTCTACACAGTGGTTGCAGAGATGCTCTGGAGGAGCAATCCTGTTCTCACCGGCCGTGTTGCTCTGCACCCGTAAACATTTCTCCGCATCAGAAGGTTAACACAGAAGTCAAGCTCATTGCAATATGCTGGAAATGAACAGCCGCTGGTATATAATGTCAACAGGATGGGCGACCCAACGCCTCATCGCTAAACAAAGGGAGTACGCATGACCGCGTAAACAATGCAGGTACACGTTGGTGCAGGCGCAAAAAAACGCATGTACAGTCAGCAGCTCTTCTGCAAATAAATAGCTGACAGAACGGGACGTGTTTTGTGGGGACATGACGGGCACGCATTGCCTTCGCGGTGGGAGACAACGGTTACGCTTGCAACACGTGAAGCACACGAAATGTATGCTTTCAACAATTGCTTTACCGTGCTTACCACAGCTCCTGAAATTCTGTGGAACGGGCGAATTTGTAGTGCGCTTGCATGGCGTGCTTATTGGAGAGTTATAACGTGATGCGGGATGGGGTACGATATCTTACTCGGAAAAGCCAGGAGACGGTCAGCTGCACGTAGCGGCTCATGGACAAGCAGCAACGTAATGGTTTTGTTATCGATGTTTTGAAAATTCCAATGCGGCACAGGATCACTTAGCATAGGGTTATGGCGTTGAGCTCAGCAGTCATGGTTCCCGTGTGCGTGTAATGCATAGTAGCCTGGTGGACTGCAGGCAGCCAACGCTCATAGTTCCTGAGCGCGCATGACGTTTGATCCTTCTCCGTATTGATGGTAGCTGAATATGTTTGGTGAAGTTGTTCCACAATTTCCACGGACTGCAGGAAACTGCTGACCGCCTTGCACCTTTTTTACAGTTCTCTAGCATTGGCAAATCCGAGACGCTCCCTCACCGCGCGCAACCCTTACGATTATACGCCGAGTAAGGCCCTACTAGCCTTCTGTTGGCAACTTGGTGTGATGCATTAGTAGTGAACGCTTCAGGCTTCGCAACGACTGAAGGAAGCACGTGCTGTTGCAGGCACTAAAAATCTCAATGGAGCGCTTTCCGACATGCCAGTGCCTGAAAGTGTTCCTGCGGGTTTAGATCAGCTGCACGCAATTCTAGAATTTATTGCTTGCTTTGTACATTGTTGCCGCATCGCCGTAGTACACCAAGCAGACGGGCATCCACAGCGCTCGGACCCCGTTTCGGCGGGTGACTTCCCTGAGGAGGAGTAGCTTGATGGCTTTATTGCTGGTTGCTTTGTTATTTCCGTTTGGCATTGAAGCATGAACGCATACAATAAGGGAAGGCTTGTCCGGGCACTCGGAGTTTCTCGGCTCCGTGGTGCGAGGCTGCATCCATGCGCATGGTGCTTAGTTGCGTCCGGCTGCTCAATAAGATTTCCTCCCGCTCTGGAAGTCAAAGAGATGGACTATACATTATCTCCACCGAGCTACCCTAACGCCCCTACACCTACCCGCACACACAAAACCACTACCCCCTCGCCCACTCCTATACCTACACACACGCGAACATGCACCAGCAATGAAGTGGTGCCGTTTGCTTTCGGCAGTGTTAGTGCACGACGTTTGAGCATTACAGCGCGCCATTCAGGGAGATGCGAGGAAATTTACATTCGCCTGACTCACTGTTCTAACGCACAAGCTGATCCGTTCATGCTGATCGCATCGCATAAACTCGGAGCCCGTGGGCAGGCGCTTTGATAGACTAAGTAACGGCGTTCCAACTCACGGGTTGTCAGCCTGTCTTCAGCCGTTTAACTGTATTTGCTTGTTTTCTGAGGGGCTAGTGAGAAGCGGCCGATTTTGTGTGCTCATTTTGCGTATCGCAAACAGGCGCACGTGTTTTGGATTTACTTTTTATTCGGCACCACTTCTACGCAGTAGAAAACGCCCTGCAAGTGAACCCGAAGATACGTACACTCGCGTAACTCAGTGCGTGCGCTGAAGCATTCTTAGTTTGTCTTTGGCTATTCAACTGACTTTGGTTGTGCGATGAGAGTAAATGGAAGCCGTCCGTCAGTTTATCTCTAGGTTGCGCGCTGTAGATGGGCCTGGTTTTCTGTGTCAGTGCCGAGTACAGGACGTGCTAAAATAAGCGCTAAAAAACCTTAAGATATGCTACAGTAGTCATCATGTTGATATCCATGCTCACTGTACGACAGTCCATGTCGGGTGTTGTGCGTGTGCTGCTTCCATGAGGTGCAGTATGGGCACTTTCATCCAGGGTTACGGCAAGGCTGGACGCAGTGCGAATGCGCAAGGAGTTCAAGCTAGGCAGCAGTCATTAGCCGCGGTAGAAATCGCCATTAGGGAAGACGTGGAGGGTTTGAAATGTACTTTGAGCACCTCTATAATTAGCTGGTGCGTTTAAAGCATGCAGGACTGGGCGCCATAATTGCCAACACATTTTCAGCAATCTAGGTTATTGCAGAGCTGAGCGATGGCGTAAAGATCATTCTGCAGCATGGGCTTCCGATTCGAGGAGTTGTACTGTTTTACTGCTTCTCCGGTGAGTCGGCGAAAGACGAATGGAAGACGGAGTTTCTCCTGCAGTGCTCGTAAATCATGGATATAGCGCCAAGTGTTTGGCATCCACAGGCTATTTCGGTAACATATTAAAGCTCGCTGCAGATGGATGAGTCGTGTTGAGGTTCCAGTGGATCCTTCCGACACGTGTAGGGAGTAAGTATCCAGATTCGGCTGTTTGCCTTGGATACATCTTTGAGCGGTATGTCTCAGTGCATGCGTGGATACTTTGGAGGGCAAAATAACGGTCCAGTGCAAGATGTCGATTTGAGTGAACCGCTAAACGTACAGACTTTAAATTTTTGTGCTATACGCTTAACATGCAACAAGATGCGCATAAAATAGTGTGTAAGCGCTTCTATGCGGCATGCTAAATGATCAATACATACACTTTCTGCGGCTGTTTTAGTACCACAGTTCAGCTAAACTATGAGCTACAACGTGTGTCTGCAGAGCGCCGATGAACAAATTCTCAGCTGCAAGGAACACGTAGTTTGCAAAGCTTTGCATAAATGCGCTCATTTTTATTTGCCTTTTTGCGGTAGGATATGGGGACTAACCAGGGAGTACGCAGGACAACACATCACCTTGGGTTTCTTCGCAACGTCGACCTACTATGCCGGCAGTGTACCCTTTATATCCTCCTAAATATCATGTGTCCAGGGAATCCAAAGTTGCTAGAGCTGGTATTTAGCAGGTTATGCGCTTACGATTAACAGGACGTTTTCGGGGCTCACGCAAAGCTGTCGGATGTGCAAGGTGAAGTGATGTGACGCGGTGCACTATGCATTTTGATGGCTTGCAGGGTCCATCGTGTCGATTCCAGATTCATAGAACTGAGCTCTGAAAGTGATGAAACCAGCTACCGCGTATCTTCGCCATGCATTGAGGAATGTAGTTCTATAGGACCTCACACCAGCTTTTATGAAGATTGTACAGAGCCTAGAGTAGCCCACGCAAACTCTAAAAGACGCAGTCTGGTCTAGGTGCAGGTAATAGCTTTGCCGTATCCAAGGGATATGATCATTTTAACCTGCTTGCCAATGGCCATGTGTGTACTATTGCTTACCATGACGCATGAATTTCGTCGCCCAGATGAAAGTACAGCAGGCACGATTTGATGCAGAGGAAAATGATGCACAGTTTTAAATGTTAGCCTCTCTTTTATTTACCATAGTTTTAGGAATGCGTATTGGCATTTGACAATGCACGACAATTCTCCTCACGCATTGTTTGGGTCATCAAGAGCTTGTAGCAGGAACTGCATTCCAGGGGCTAGTGACCAGTCTATGCTTGGCAGCTGACCCGTCGAAATTGGCGACAAAAGCTCCCGAAAAGGTGCCTTCGCAGTGTATTGTGTGTTGCAGTACATCTAGCGCTTCGCAGAGGGTGCGTACCGTGGTACCTCTAGTATCTCTACACACACCCATACTTTGAAGTGATTCCGCATTCTGGCGCGCAGCGTAGCATGAACCCCGTTGCAAACATCTCCAGAAAGCGCAACAACCGCACTTACGGTGTATAGTGAGTGGCAGTAGATGCAGCGCTTCTCCTTAGCGTGCATTGCTGCGCCCCGTTTGCAAGTCTCTCTGGTTAAAGCTTTCATCGTAATTTCGAGCAGAAATCCGCATTGATCCCGTTACGTATGACTACACACATTTGCACGGAGGTTGGAAACTGCATCCACAGCGTATGGTTTGTGGCGGTCGATCTGCCGCTTCACAGAAGGTGCGTACCGACACGAAGGTGGGTTGGCTACGCACACCTGCCGTTTCAGCAACCTTCCCGACTAGACGCAAAGCCAGGTAGCAGAGCTGCTACGGGTAGAAAGGTGCATTTACGGCGTATAGTGTAGGACAGTAGATGCGGTGCTTCACAGAAGGTGCGTAGG
>NW_024016869.1:0-1416 GCF_000499745.2 Eimeria mitis | reverse complement strand
GGTGCGACGTGCAGGTTCTCCAGCCAGCAAATAACTGGATGCCGAACCATAAGAACTGCCCCAACTACTGACGTACGTCCTGCGGAGATGCGAGTGATCTTAGGTGCAAAACCTAGGATAATTTTGAAACGTAACCGATCAGCGTGAACAAGAAGCCTGTGTCTCCCGAGCCGCACTGCTGATCCCGCAATCTGCATGTTAAAAGACGGGGGGTGCTAAAGCACTACTGTGCTCCTGCATGAGCTATTGGCTCACTACGGCATTGCCACACTGCCAAGGAGGGTACCATGTAAGTGTTTTCCGTAGAAGAAAGTTGGAATACAAACCGGGAGCCTCTATGGAGTAAACAAGTTTTTGTTTGTCTCTGTTTGCATAAGTAGCTCTCCCCTCAGGCTTCTTCTCCCTACTGTCCATTGCTAAAACCGAAGGTTTGCTCCAGTCCATTCGGAGCACCAAATGGAAAGGCGTCGAAACATGTGTCGCAACCATCGGCTGCAGACGGCGGATGTTCACTGATCCAACTGGATGCCCTGGCGTCGTGAGAACGGAGAGGCATACAAGAGGCCTTGCTCCGAGCTCTAGACAGTGCCAGACAAATAAGAATATCACCACCTATCATTGAAAGTTTCCGATCAATCGTGCGCGTGTTCTACAACGCCGTGCTCAGCCTACCTTCTGAAGCAAATGCCATAAGAAGCAATCCCTACCGCCGCATACTTTAATACAGCTGCACCTGACACAACCTGCTTGTGTTTGCAATCATACGCCAGGCCTTCCCCGGAAAATTCCCTGCACCCGTCCACTCGCAAACAAGCTGGCAAGCCAAGCAAGCAATACATTGCCGCTGTTGAGTGAGCGTTGCTGCAGCTACAGCAGCAGTAGTGGCAGGAGCAACACCACGAGGCGGAAGCGCAGCACTAGCGTCAAGAGCATACAATCACTGCGAGCTGTGAATTTGCGCGAACCAATCTAATACTTCGCGGAATGTGAGCGCCTCTGCGAATATAATGCGGCGAACGCATTGCGTAATGCGTTCCCCGCATTATATTCTGCTTGCGTAGTGTTTCCGTAGGAATGGTTACGTGTACCCTTCGATGAACAACGCACCAGCTGGATGAAGAGTGCATCAAAGGCCAGTAAAGATAGATCTGGAAAATGGCGGTCAGAAGCAGCACATATCAGAGTTAATGCAGAGCTCCATGAAACTCCCCAGGCCTGCGTGAAGAGCCTGTGGGCGAACCTCTGGAACAATGGAGGCAGCCAGAAGATGCCTTCTAGTACAGGTGTATAGCTACCATAATAAGAGGTAAAGGATACAATAATTTACCATAGTTGACTGCGGTGCTAAATAGGGTGAGCCCCTTCTTGCCAGTTTGGTCGGCATTCCGCCATCGGTATGGTCAAACGCCCAACGCG
>NW_024016868.1:0-1417 GCF_000499745.2 Eimeria mitis | reverse complement strand
CCCATCCGTCTACCCAACAGCAGCCGACAACAAACACTCCAGCGAATAGTGTTGTCTCTACTCACCCTCTCCTCCTGAAGTAGAAACCGCGCTAAGCCTACCGGTGCATCCAGACTCTGCTGCCTAGCTGTACCGCACGGTGAGCAAACCCCCACGGTCAGTGTTAAGCACAGTCAGTTCTGCACCTGCTCTCTACGTTCCTGTGGAGCGAATACCGCGCAGCGCCAGCCCGCGCTGCAGTCAGCAGCTCAGCATACAAATGCAGAGCCTCTCCTAGTTCGATACCAACCGGGCAAACGTTCACCCGGCGCACTCGCAATCACCATAAACTCGTCCACACAGCCCCGCATCCGTCTGCAAATCATCCGCTAACAAATGCGCCAAGTGTACAACATTCTCTCTACCGACATGCACACAGGGTCCGACACCACACTAGACCTAGCAACACATACACTCACTTGCAAACCAGACCAAGCTCCGACGACGAGCCTGGCAGCCTAAACACCTGCCGACGGCTGTTAGTCACAAGGCACAGCAACAACTATTGCGCCTATGAATACTCGCGTCTGCGCCCAAACTATTACCAAAAAAAGATCCGAACATGCGCAACGTAGCCTCCTTCCCTCACCCACAGGCGAACCAACGCAGACGATAGACTCCCCCACACGCAACTTCCTCATTGCCTCTCTCCTTTGTTCAGGAGTGCGCACCATGTAGTTCCACNACTCCCCCACACGCAACTTCCTCATTGCCTCTCTCCTTTGTTCAGGAGTGCGCACCATGTAGTTCCACTCGGCCTTCCAGCAAGCACTGCATTTCACAAACGAAAACTTGCCCTTTACAACGACAACAGCTCCGAGCGCTAGTAAAAGCCAGTTTTAGCTGAAGACCTTCAACGCACGGGATCTGCTGGCTGTAGAAGCAGTCCCCCCAAAACACCAACAGCATATGGAGGCAGCTGCCGTTTACCCGTTTACCTATATGTGAGTATCGCACCACAGCGCTTTGGCCTGCAGGCGACCCACTCAACTACAAGGCACGCACTCATATGCTCTGCGCATACCTGTGGCACATAAACCACGCAAACTAAGCCACAGTCCGAACAGTGCGACGGCGCGCAAAACCCTACACCCCAATCCATCTATCATCTCTGTGCTCAACGACCGACGGAAGCGAATCCAACATTTAGTGCCACATCCACCCACGGTCTTCGGCTTCTGAAATAAAAACTCAACTAAATCAACGGGAACATGAAAAATCTAATGCCTAGCCCCAGCACTGGACCGGAAAACACGCGCCTACCCTCATGCCGCAAATACTCCAAATATTCTTTTGCTTGTTGCACCACTCTGCCCCGCACACTCAGAATCCTCGACTGACTGCGCAGTCAGCCCATCAGCTCACCAACCCATGACTA
>NW_024016867.1:0-1418 GCF_000499745.2 Eimeria mitis | reverse complement strand
AAACCCTAAACCCTAGAAACATGAAATATACAGCTTCAGTATATTTTCTTTGTAGACTTAGCAGCCTTAACAGAACCCTAATTTTAACATCTCTTCTTTCCCCCTCTCCATATCCCCGTGTCTAGGGTTTAGGGTTTAGGGTTTAGGGTTTAGGGTTTAGGGTTTGTGTGAAAGGGACTTGTTGGTATACTACGCCGATCGAGCCTCGCTTGGCATCCGAGGAGAAGTTATAATGAACTTTTGCGGGGCTTTGCATGCAAACTATCTTCCAAACCCTTATCATAACTTTTACCACGCTCTCAACGTTGTTCAGGTGAGGGTTTAGGGTTTAGGGTTTAGGGTTTAGGGTTTGGGGGGGTTTATAGAGGAGTTCGGGTGCAGGGTTTAGGGTTTACATGCGTTAATAGATTCTCTATTTCAGTATGTTGAGGGTTTTACTAGAAACCATTTATTAGGGTTTACAAGGGTTTACAAGGGTTTACAAGGGTTTACAAGGGTTTACGAGGGTTTACAAGGGTTTACAAGGGTTTCCAATTGTTTCCAAGTTTTTCCAATTGTTTCCAATTGTTTCCAAGGGTTTACAAGGGTTTGCAAGGGTTTCCAAGGGTTTACAAGGGTTTAGGGTTTGTGTGTTCAGGTGTTATGTTTACTGCTAGCTCTGCCAGATGTAGGAGCGAGGTTTACACCAACAGATTATTTTGTTTTATCTGTTGCTGCTCTCGGTCACGATCTAGGCCATCCAGGGTTTAATAACCTCTTCATGCAACGCAACAAAACGTCAGATTAGGGTTTAGGGTTTAGGGTTTAGGGTTTAGGGTTTAGGGTTTAGGGTTTGGGGTTTAGGGTTTAGGGNAGGGTTTAGGGTTTAGGGTTTAGGGTTTAGGGTTCAGGGTTTAGGGTTTAGGGTTTAGGGTTTAGGGTTTGTGTTCAGATGGCCTGCTAGGATATACAGCAACACCTCTATCCTTGAAAACTACCACGCGGCTTCGTTGCTGCAAATTCTACGGTGCCTCTAAACCCTAAACCCTAAACCCTAAACCCTAAACCCTAAACCCTAAAGCTCTTTTATACCCCCAAACCCTCACTCCTAAACCCTAAAAAACACCTCTAGCAGAGCTGCATTTAGTTTCATTGAAACACATTCAGTGCAGTATACTCTTTACTAGGGTTTAGGGTTTATAAGGGTTTATAAGGGTTTAGGGTTTATAAGGGTTTATAAAATATTTTATGTATAGAGTTTCTGAGATGGATTTATTTTCTACTCTTTCTGAGATGGAGTTGAAAACAATTCGTCTAGTGTTTAATGTTATAAGGGTTTAGGGTTTATAAGGGTTTATAAGGGTTTATAAGGGTTTATAAGGGTTTAGGGTTTATGAGGGTTTATGTATAGAGTTTCTGAGATGGATTTATTTTCTACT
>NW_024016866.1:0-1418 GCF_000499745.2 Eimeria mitis | reverse complement strand
GAAAGAGCCATCTTGTCAACATTTGGGTGACTCTTCATCTTAAATCTCTTGTCCTCCGGGGTTAGCTGAGGCAAAATGCCGCAACATACGTCGTCACTTTATTCGCTACGCACCACGTGTGGTGGATGCTCAACCTACTATTCGTTCGTGCAACTTGGCCTAAACTTCGAATACGCGCGAGACAACAAGACGTTCTCCTACCTGGAATGCTGCGAGAGACCCTCGCTGTGGATCATTCGCAGTAACGAAGAAGGTACCTTGAAGCTCCACCTCCTTCAGGACTGCAGAGACAGAAGATAACCACATTAAGTTGAATTAACACAGAAGCATGCAGGTAAGGAAACATCGGGGACCAGGGCTTAAAACTGCACTCACCTCCTTCTGCTTGCAAAGATGCCTTAACCTTTTCCTCAATGAGAATGCTTACGGGGTCCGCAAGCGGGTTGTTTAAAACTGTATGCAAACACCCAATTCGCAATGTATTATAGCAACTAAGGAACAACCAGGCATTCCTAGAAGAGCCTATGGTTTGAGCTGGAAACGCGAGCATAGATATAAACGGATTGATAGAGTTAAGTACTAATTGCAGACACGTGTAGATATGTTCTGATAACGCAAGCACCTAGATGGGCCCAAGGTTCAGCGAAAGGTGTTGATGCAGCTACATGACTACTGACATCCTACCTTGGTCATGCTGAGCTTCGGCGTATTCACCGGTGGGTTTAACCTGCTCATCCGGCACGAGGTTCTGCAACGAGCTATCGACACCCCCCGCTGGCATCTTAAACCCAAGCTGCATGCCTTTTGGCTGTTGGCTGCCTCTCGTGCCCCCTGGAGTGACTGATGGGGACGGCTGGTGGCGTGCATCATAAGTGCCGCCACTGGGACTCGAAGATCCCCAATAAGGTTCACTAGGAGGGGGCCCTTGTGAAGCAGATACGGCGGGAGGCCCCCGCGAAAGCTGCGGTATTCCGGCGGTACCGCGAAAAGCACTAATATCCAATCCCTTTCCTGCCTTTCTCGCTGCCTGTTTCTCCTTCTCGAGTCTTTGGGCGATTTCCCGCCGTCTATCTGCCTGTTCCTTCTCCTTCCCCTGCGGCATGAACAAGTCTGCTCTGCACCGCCAATGCAACCCCCTTTGGACGATACATGTTCTGTCTGATACACGCCTACAGTCCCCTACGATTGATGCATTTCATGAACCATGGGTACGGCCCCTTGTACCAACATGAACGCACCGGAATAAACTCTAATAAACGCTAATCAGAACAAATCGCCCCACGTCCCCGAAAACGGAAACGTGTTGCAGGGGTCACATGATTAAGTTCATTCAGTCCTAATTTGGTGAAAATAAGTCGTAGGATGCACACGCCACTACAGCGGCTGCAACTGCGGAATGGCAATGCAGGTGCATCCGC
>NW_024016865.1:0-1418 GCF_000499745.2 Eimeria mitis | reverse complement strand
TTTATTTATTTTTACTTTTTATTTAGATGCACTCAAAGAACGGTATATAAATATATATTTATTTATTTTTTTTATTTATTTATTTATTTATTTTATTTTATTTTATTTTATTTTATTTTATTTTGCTTTTGTTTTGTTTATTCATTTAGTTTTTGTTTTATTTATTTTTTTTATTTAGATGCACTCAAAGAACGGTATATATAAATATATATTTATTTTTTTTTATTTATTTTTTTTTTTTATTTTGTTTTTTTTTGTTTTGTTGCTTTGGGTTGTTTGTTTATTTAGCTTTTATTTTTTTTGTTTTTTATTTATTTTATTTTGCTTTTTGTTTTGTTTATTTATTTAGTTTTTATTTTATTTATTCTTTTTTATTTTTTTTTGTTTTGTTTGCTTGTTTATTTAGTTTTTGCTTTACTTATTTTTTTTTGTTCTTTGTTTTGTTTCTTTGTTTTGTTTATTTTAGTTTTTATTTTATTTATTTTTTTTTTTTATTTCGTTTTTTGTTTTGTTTGTTTATTTAGTTTTTTATTTATTTATTTATTTTTTTATTTTGTTTTTTGTTTTGTTCATTTATTTTTTATTTTTTTTATTTTTTTTTTATTTTGTTTTTTGTTTTGTTTATTTATTTAGTTTTTATTTTATTTATTTTTTTGTTTTTTATTTTGTTTTTTGTTTTGTTTACTTATTTAGTTTTTATTTTATTTTTTTTTTTATTTCGTTTCTTTGTTTTGTTTGATTGTTTATTTAGCTTTTATTTTATTTTTTATTTTATTTTTTTATTTTTTTGTTTTTTGTTTTGTTTGTTTATTCATTTTCTTTTTTATTTATTATTTTATTTATTTACTTATTTATTTATTTATTTGTTTCTTTGTTTGTTTGTTTTTATATTGTTTTGTTGGTTGTTTATTTATTATTAATTTATTTATTTATTTATTTATTTTGTTTTTTTGTTTCTCTCCTTCTTTGTTTATTTATTTATTTCTCTGTATATCTTTCTTTGTCTCTCTTTGTTTGTCTTTATTTTATTTTTCTTATTTTTATTATTTTTTTTTTTATTTTTTTCTGTTTATTCTTCTCTTTCTTTCTGTCTCTTTATCTTCTTCTGTCTCCATCTGTCTCTCTTTTTATTTATTTTTTATTTTTTGTTTTTTTCTGTTGCAGTTTACCTTCTTTATTTGTTTCTTTATTTGTCTCTCTTTTTATTTATTTATATTTATATTTATATTTATATTTATTTATATTTATTTATATTTATTTTTATTTATTTTTATTTAATTTACTTTTTATATTTAATGTGCTGCAGTGTTTCCCTCTGTATCTGTTTCTCTTTCTGTCTCTCTTTTTATTAATTTATATTTATATTTATATTTATATTTATATTTATATTTATATTTATATTTATATTTATATTTATA
>NW_024016864.1:0-1418 GCF_000499745.2 Eimeria mitis | reverse complement strand
GTGGTCATTCGTTTGACTTGCAGGCTGTGCGTATTTTGCTGAGAATTACGGCTGATGAGCGCGCTAGGCTCCGCTTTAACTGGTAGTCTGGTTTTAGTTTTTGCGTGTTGCAGAAGGGCGCTGCGTTCTATGTTTGATCCACGGATAGGTTACGCGTCCGTTGCAAATCTAGGTTAGTGTCGTCAGGTGGATGGTTTGCTGGTCCATGGGTGCCTTTTATAATGCAGACTTTAACTGCAAGTGCTACATTGCACAGTTGGTTGTTTCTGATAGGGTTCACTAGGCTGCATGATGTTTTGCCTCTGGGTGCACTTTTGTGTTTGCGTGGTAGATGCAAAGCGTCGATGCAGCGTCCAAATATTCAAGGAAGTGCGTGTTGTATGGATAGCGGTGCGGTGCAGTCAGCATACATCTCTGCAGAATCGTTTGTACCCTATGTAAGCTTGCCCATTCGGCAATGCTGCTGTGACCGAATGTTGGCTTGCACTTGCTTTAAGCATATAGAAGGTCGGCAGATGCACTTGTTTAGCGAAAGCGATGCGCCGAGTGCAAAACGCGAAGAAAGTGTCATTCGCGGTCCTTTCAAAGTATCAGTTTGTTTCCTCTCCGGCGTCCTGCATTGCGTCGTTTTTGTTTTGGCACACACCCATGGGTCAGTTGGCGGTGTACGCTGCTGCCTGTAATCACGCTACGGCTGCTCAAGGATCACGTCACGGCGTGCCTGGCCGCTCCGAAGCGCCCAGGCANGCCTGGCCGCTCCGAAGCGCCCAGGCACGCCGTGACGTGATCGTTGGCAGTGCTAGCAGGTAAGCAAAGGCATCTGGTGGACCCAAACGCGTCCTCAGGGATTTCTCTGAACAGGTAGAGGCACTAACGTGTTTCTTGCCTAATGCTGTCCACGTCTTTGTCTGTATTGAGGAAGGCTTGGAAGTGCATTCGCTCCGCATTGTACTCATCCGCTTAGTAAGGAAGCGTTTGCCGTCGACGGGCTATAACGGGTCAGCCGTTGGGAATGTTTGCTATGCCGACAGGACGTGCGTGGCCCTCCGGCCGCGGCGTTCGCCACAGCATGCATTGTTTTGGTAAACCAGCACATTAGTGAGGAGTGCATACAGAAGCCATGGTGCGCACAACCTATAACCGGTTTCACCGTACTTTGTCGAGGGGCGCTGCCGCATCCAGCTCGCAAACTGACACTGGACGTTTTCTGTAGCCCCACAACTATCCTGCCGATCTCACTGCCTTTTCTGTCTGTCGCCTACGCTTGCATTGCTCTATGAGGTAAAATGCATTCACACGTAGTCTTTCTCGTGGCGGACACCGATGTATTCGCGTTCTCAGGGTATTAGCCGTGGTGCGCATCATCGTGCTGCAGTTTTGCATGCGCTGCTTCAATAGATTAGGCGACGTCCACCGCC
>NW_024016863.1:0-1419 GCF_000499745.2 Eimeria mitis | reverse complement strand
AAAGATTCGTGTCTACACCTTGCTATATCGCTGGTGTTTTTGTATAAAGGCTGATTATGTCACTATGACACTGGGCCCGTTAACTATTAAGTGACCTGTTTAGAATGGTGTCATCTCAGCTCGAGATTCCGAGCACGCCGGTCTTGGCCAATTAGATCCTGCTCTTGCTTCGGCACAGGCCAATCGACGTAGGGTTGCCTGCATATGTGTTAGCATATGTTTGTACGACGTTTTGCCTTGGCTGACACCACGCGGAGCGTGGTATTCCCTCACTGGGTGTTTAGCATTATTGGAGGAGGCTAGGAAGATAGATGCAATTGCTGTAGGCGCTCTTCAGACGCAGCAGTTGCATGTGACATGCGACGGCGTATTGCCTTAAGGCGAGGTGACGCACTATTTGTATGTGGAGTGTTTTATTGCGCACCGCCTCAACACGAGCTCTTGTGGCATGTATTCATATGCATGCAACAGTTTCCCTCAGTGAGCTACTAGGCCGCGCAAAGTATGAGGCGTTGACTAATATGGCAGTTTTACAGATATAGCTTCAGGTTGTTGGGGCAATGATGGCGGTGCAGACAGTGAGAGCGCTCACATCGGTCATGTGAGCGTGGCTTCGTGCTATGCAGGGTTGCAGTGTGAAGGGGAAGAGCACCCTGTGGCATGTGGAGCAAGCGACCTTTATGCGTTCGTTAGGTCGTTTTTAGTCGCGTCGCGTGGTACCTTAGCAAGGCGATGCCGGCGCAGACAGCGAGGGGCAGTTACGTGCTGCAGATACGCAGACGGGCTATGCGTTCTTCTCCTGCGAACTGGTTCTATATCGGGAGCATTCCTTGCATCACGCATCACGAGAGGACGATTTGATGCACCAGTTTCTCTCGTACTCTGAGACGGCGCTAGAGTGGGTCTCTGTGCGCCGTGCAGTTGAGATGAGTCCTGACGAGCCATGGATTACGGATTGGCATTCCATGCGCACAGACGTGGAAGTGCAAAAATACCTGAATCAAGGCACATTACAGCGCATTCCGTTCCACGATTCGAAGTTACAGCCTCCTTTTGTGGGATGTCAAGTACACAACGCGCTAAGCTTTGTGGCGAGCGGTAGGGTGAATAACAGCTATCGCGTTTTGGCAAGCGTAGAGCGGGTGATCTGTTGGCTCACGTTGTTGTTGCTACACTGTCGGAGAGGGCATGTTGATTCGCCGGAGATTTGTGTGGCGGTGGAAAGCCAACCGTGCAAACGGCAACCTGAGCAAACGATTAACTGAAAAAGGCTCCATTCCAATGCGTTCGCGGGAGTTCGATCGTTCCTCTTTCTTGGAGTTGTCGCTTGCTGCGGCTACTAATGCGCTTCGATATTGGCAAGGCACAGAAACACCGAGACGACGGCAATGCAAAAAGATTCGTGTCTACACCTTGCTA
>NW_024016862.1:0-1420 GCF_000499745.2 Eimeria mitis | reverse complement strand
GTAGGCCCTTGGAAATGGACAACTTATTCTGGGACGGTCTTGAGTACCGTTCAATTCGAGGAATTGTGGTTTCGGGCAGGGGTGCGCACGTGCGCGTGTGCAGATTCGCGGAGTTGCAGTGCAGGAAGAAGAGTGGAAGCTCGTTTTGCTGTAGAATTGCTCTTCGTCTGTTTCTGCGTTGACAGGATGTTTTGGCGTTGCGCCTTGTGCCTTCAGAGGAAATTCTAAGATTACGAAATACATCAGGGAATCGCTGGGCCAGTATGGGTTTGTGTAATACGTGGTAGAAGACAGCAGCGGCTACATGGTGAATTGTGTCGAACGCTTAGCAGTGTTGACGACAACTTGGGTTATTTATGATGGTGGTTGTTCTGCGGAGGTGGGGGATTGCGAAGGGCGGATTTGTGCCGGCGATGCCCCTAACATGACCTGTGTAAACACGCATGGAAGTTGCACGAAAAAACACGAAAGCCGTAGCTCATTGCGCAACCACTGGGTAGCATAAGAGAAGCCTAAACCTTCAGTACACGCTGGTGTTTCTCGTTTNAAATTTGCCACTGATTTTGGTGCCTGCTCGGCATATCATGACGAATTCGCCGCAGCGCTACAACACGCCAGGCCGAGTCATGAGGCTGGCCATCGCTCGGAGTGCATGTGATGGTTTGAGCAAGTGTTGACATTTTTTGTATGTTCGTGGGCCTCCTAGCATGATGCGATTAAACAAGCACACAGTATGCGACGAACTACATGGTTCTGCAGTTGGTGTTAGCGTTGCCACTTCCTTCGGCACATTATTTTGCGGAACACACGGGGGCATGCACGTGTGAGGAGAGCGAGGTTGCGCAGTTCGTGTGCGCGCACTAAATGCCGTGTGTTGGCGAAGCCGTTTTCGCCGCTACGTTCACTAGCCGTTTTCACCAGAGAGTATGCCTTTGGCAACAAGCGCATCTGTCCTTGGAAGCGTTGGGTATTGCTACAATTCATGCTGAGTGCTGGCCAGAGTGACTGCGTATGCGTATGCGTGCACATCAGAAGAGTGAATGTGCGAATAGAAGTGAACGTTTACTTTTGCCTCTGCACATTTTGCTTCTCCTGGTACCTACTGTTGCACGGCGTTGCGCCGCCGCAGCAGGGTTTTGCGCAATAAAGGCGGACGTTGCAGATGACTTCACCTGCATGCTGAGACAATGCATTTGAAGCGAGATGCTTGGACAGGTGCAGCACCTGCGCCGTGATTTGTGTCAAACGCCTAGCAGCAACGATTTCCTGACCTGTTTTGTATGATGGGAGTTGCTGTGTTGGCAACGGGGCCAGCGCACGGGAGGCCATGGCCAACGGAGCGACGAACCGCAACTGTGTAAATGCGCATGTTCTTCGCGGAAAAGGACTTAGAGCTAGTAGCTCATTGTGTTTTTATTGT
>NW_024016860.1:0-1423 GCF_000499745.2 Eimeria mitis | reverse complement strand
TATATATATATATAACTAAACAAACAAAATGCTTAGGGAGACAGCTCTGTCTGTCTCTGTCTCCTTTTTGTGTATTTGTTGGTTTCTCTCTGTTTTTGTTTGTTTTATTTTTGTCTCTTTTTGTTTCTTTCTCTCTCTCTCTGTCTCTTTCTTTGTTTTGTTTATTATAAAACAGAGAAAGGAGACAGAAGGAGACAAAAAAAAAGAGAGACAGAAGGAGACAGATAAAGAAGAGACAGAAAAAAAGGAGACAGATAAAAAGGAGACAAAAAGAAAAAAAAAAGAAAAAAGATAAATATTTTTGTCTCTTCTTTTTAATAGCAAAAGAGAAAAGGAGACAATCCCTTGCGCTGTCTCCTCAGCTGTCTCCTCCCTGCTGCTGTTGCTGCTCCCGTTGCTGCTGCTGCTGCTGCTGCTGTTGCTGCTGCTGTTGCGGCTGCTGCTGCAGCTGTTGGTGCGGCTGCTGCTGCTGCTGCGGCGGCGGCGGTTGCTGCTGCTGCTGCTGCTGCGGCTGTTGCGGCTGCTGCTGCTGCTGCTGCGGTTGCTGCTGCGGCTGTTGCTGCTGCTGCTGCTGCTGCTGCTGCGGCTGCTGCTGCGGCTGCTGCTGCGGCTGCTGCTGCTGCTGTTGCGGCTGTTGCTGCTGCGGCTGCTGCTGCGGCTGCTGCTGCGGCTGCTGCTGCTGCTGCGGCTGCTGCTGCTGCAGCGAGGAGCGACGATCTAGAAAGGTGATGAAAGCAACAGCAGCAGCAGCAGATTCATCTGCTGCTGCTAGCCGCAGCAGCTCTTGTGGGGCTGGCCCGAGCTCAGCTGTGTAGTCGCGCATGCATAAAGGACACAGCTGCAGCAGCAGCAGCAGCAGCAGCAGCAGCAGCAGCAGCAGCAGCAGCAGCAGCAGCAGTAGCAGCAAAGGGTTTTTGGTTGGGTCAGAGACAGAAAAAAACAAAGGAGACAGAAAAAGAGAAAAGGAGACAGATAAAAAAAAAGGAGACAGAAAAAGAGAAAAGGAGACAGAAAAAGAGAAAAGGAGACAGAAAAAGAGAAAAGGAGACAAAAAGAAAAAGAGAGACGATGCAGCAGGAGACAAAAAAGAGAAAAAGGAGACAAAGAAGAGAGAAAAGGAGACAGATAAAACAACAAAAGGAGACAGATAGAGACAGATAAACACAAACAGAAAAAGGAGACAAAAAAAGAGACAGAAAGAGGAGACAGAGGAGACAGAAAAGGAGACAGATAAAACAACAAAAGGAGACAGACAAAAAGAAACAAAAAAAAACAAAAAAAAACAAAAAAAAAACAAAAAAGGAGACAAAAGAAGAGACAAAAAAGGAGACAGAAAAGGAGACAAAAGAAGAGACAGAAAACACACAAAGAAAAAAAGGAGACAGAAAATATGTATATACATATACACACACACACACACACA
>NW_024016859.1:0-1424 GCF_000499745.2 Eimeria mitis | reverse complement strand
TATATATATATATGTATATATATGTATATATATGTATATATATATATATATATATATATAACGTTTATTTTCTGTAGGTGATAAAATATGTGTGGGAACACAACTATATTTACACAAACTCAGCAGCAGCAGCAGCAGCAGCCGCAGCAGCAGCAGCAGCAGCAGCAGCAGAAATAAAAAGAATATAAAAAGGAGACACAAACTCTCCTGCTGCGTTGCGGTGTATGTGCAGGTCCGGGTGTCTGTGCAGCTCCACTATCCTTTTGTCTCCTTTCATAGGAAGAGGGCCCCACAAGGAGAAAAAAAAAAGGAGACAGACAAAGACAAAGACAAAGACAAAGACAAACAAAAGGAGACAGACAAAGACAAAGACAAAGACAAACAAAAGGAGACAGACAAAGACAGAGATGAAGAATTTGTTGATGATAAAACACGAGAAGGGGCAGAGGCATTCGAAGCAAAATGCATGCGGTAATTTCTTCCTTCTCTTTTGGGGCTGCATGCATGTATGCCTGCATGCATGCATGCATCAACCTCCTGCATGCATGCATGCATGCATGCATGCATCAACATCCTGCATGCATGCATGCATGCATGCAGGAGGTTGAAATGATGTTGCACGGGATTGCTGCTGTTTCTGCTGCTGCTAGTGCCGCCGCTGCTGCTAGTCCTGTTGCTGCGAATGCTGCTGCAGCTGTCAATGCACTGCTGCTGCTGCTAACGCTGCTGCTGCTGCTGCTGCTGCTGCTGCTGCTGCATGTGTGTGTGTATGTATATATGCAGGAGGTTGTTTCTGTGGGTTGTGTTGCCGCTGGTGCTCTGTATAACGGCCTACCAGCTGGTGTATGTACCCCACAGGAGCTGGTGAGCTCGCGGCTGTCTCAGCATCATTTCAACCTCCTGCATGCATGCATGCATGCATGCATGCACGCATGCATGCATGCATGCAGGAAGTTGATGCATGCATGCATGTAGGAGCTGTCTCCTCCTACATGAAGACAAACACAAGAAAGGAGACAGTCTCCTCTCTCAGCCCCCATGGAGGAGACAGTCTCCTTTGTTGTGTTTGTCTTCATGCAGGAGGAGACAGTCTCCTTTTTTTTGTTTGTCTTTATGGCTTTGTGGGGTGTCGCTAGCGGTTGTCTCCTGTCTCCTGTCTCCTGTCTCTTATTTGCTGCTGCTATGTTCTCGTTGCTGCTGCCCTTCTTCTATCACCTTCACCCACTTAGTTTCCATCAGCAGCAGCAGCAGCAGCAGCAGCAGCAGCAGCAGCACAGCAGCAAGAAGAGCAGCACTAGAGCTATACAACAACAACAATTATATTATATATACATCTAATATATTTATATTATATCATACCATAACAACTATAACATACACACACACACACACACACACACACACACACACACACACACACACAT
>NW_024016858.1:0-1424 GCF_000499745.2 Eimeria mitis | reverse complement strand
ATCACAGGTTAATTGTGTTCAGGATCTGTGATGTTCTAGTGCCTGAACGCAGTTATCTTGTGGTCGATAGGGCATGGTGAGTGCTGACCCTTTGCCACGTCTGACTGGCAATACGACCCCGGTTTCAAACATGCAGTCTCATGCGCCAAGCAGTTTCCCCGTTAATTGCCTGCGTCCTCTGCCTGTCCCTTTCACACCGTGCCAGCATGGAACAAGATTTGGAAGGGGAAAGTCGAATATGGCCTACACGGCTGCACGCGGATGTTTTCACTCTGAAGCCACTGCACCTCCTATCTTAGGCCTGTCCCTTCCAAACCGTGTCGCATGTTGGGGGCCGATTTTGATGCTGTTGCTTACAGGGAAAGTAGGTGACGTTTTCACCCTTGCCGGTTTGTGCAATGTTGAGGTCTTTGCAAATGGCTCTATCTACCTGGAAGATATTAACAAGCTTAGCGAAAGCTGTACACACCCAAGGAACGGGTGAATGGTGCTTCGAAGAAACCATCATCTCCACACTGAATCTTGTATAATTCATTCCGGGCATCTAGTGAGCTGAAGACCATTGAGCAACTCACTTTATCAGGGGTGGCTATCAGTGATAACAAAAAATCTTCTGGGGATTTTCTGGTTTCAGCGCCCTCTAAGACTGGTAATGGTCCTGTCCACTCCTCGCGTGGCCGCTGCGTGTTTCAGTGCAACGTCGCAGATGTTGAAGCTGTCGAGGCTGTAAGAAAAAGACGCTCTTGCGGAAGCTTTCCGCATCCGGGACTAAGGAATGACGGGCTAATGGAACCCGTTTGTAGGCAAGGGTGGTGGCTCTTCTTTGACAGAAAACATTCCAGGAATTCTCCTACTTCTCGAGGCAGAGGCATTGTATGGCTGTCTATGGGTGTCTTGGTGATGACACACACACCCGCAGATGGAGTTGTTGGTCTGAGTTGTCCAGGGGAGGGGTTCTCAAGCGGCGTAATAACGAAGCACTAAGCCATAAACTTGGAAATCAAGGCAGGTGCAAATACGTTGCGGACATATAAGTGATTTTCAGCTGAAGCTGCCGCTTTGAGGAAAACCTGTCAATTTTCGGTTCAGTTGTAAGCCAGTGCACTCCAGCCATAATGGAAACCGTGTTTGCTCGGCACCAAAGGCTGTTGATGAGATCACTTGTCTTTTTGTTGATGCTGGAAAGAGCCAAAGGCAACAGGAATGGCATCGCAGGTGCTGCCGGAAAACGTTCCAAATCGGCTGCTCAAGAGGGTAAATAAGGAATTCGTTGCTGACTAAAACTTGGTCAGAAATGATGGGGCGGTCCGCTCCCGTGCCTGGGAGAAAGGTTGAAGGCCTCGTGTTGGTGGTTCCCTCGCATATCTGCTTTTGCCAGACACGCTTGTTTGGCTCTGATATGTGGCTGATCGAGGTGGAACGGC
>NW_024016857.1:0-1424 GCF_000499745.2 Eimeria mitis | reverse complement strand
TTCATTGAAAGCCCAAGGACAGTTTTTTTTGCATATTGAGTTGGAGGTTTCCATTCTTCTCCTCCTGTTTTTACTATTTGTCGCGTTCAAAAATGTCACCTTGTAGTCATAATTACGACTACATTCTCTGGTTGAAAGGAACAGCAGAGTGCGCTGAAGGTACACAACGTCTACTGCTTTGATACAATGAAAAGCCCGGTAAGAGCTTCCTTATGCGTTCAAATCGAATACGTCTCCGAAGTAATCTGCGTTTGATCGCCCGTTAGTAGCGCGCCGCCGAGCTGCACATAATGCTCGTTTGTACTTAGAGATGCAGTGTATCAGAACCGGAAGAGTGGTCCTATTATTCGTGCCGATGCGTAATTGAGAAGTTTAAATAGCATTGTTGCATGACCTTTGTTGATTGGTTTACAGGGTACTCAGTCACAATTAGGCAGATGGTTAACTTCGGGCTGGGGGAGGTTGAGTCAATACAGCTCGTGCGCAAGCGAGTTCAAGAGCGGGCAACACGTGTCGCCTCCTTTTTTGCAATGTTCGTCACTTCTGCGACCATATAAAAGGTGTACCACTATACCGAAGCAGGCACCTCGATGATGGCTGTTGCCATGGAACAGGGCGTGGGTTGTTTTAGATTTTGCTTGGGCGTTGCACTGCACTTTGTATTGCCCAGGCATTGAACAGCTGAACGACTCTTCTCCGAAGCACACCAAATCCGCCTGATCCAGCTTCCTGTTGTCCTACTCAACGACAAGTTCTGTCCATTGCCTACATGTTCGCAGCTTTGTATGGCTCCACGCTTTTGTTGTGGCAGGTGGGTCTTTCGCTGTTTCATGAACAGGGAGTAAGATTGCACGCATGGACACACCACGAGCAAGTGTCACAAATACGCCGCCTCATATTTGGTGGATTGGAATGCAGACGCTTTCTCACTTTCGTAGTGCGCCATGCAGCATGAAGCGTCTGCTCTGTGATGAGCCGGTGGTCAATCGCGCTGCGTTGCAGGCAAGGAGTTGTATTTAGGAGTATGTTCTTGGAAGCAAGCTTACCGCTTGTAAGAGGTGGACAGTCTCTCAGCAAAATGCTCTACACTACTGCAAACCAGGAAGAGCTTTAAATTTGTCAGATCGATTGGATGCTACTCCTGCTACTTTGAAGATCGTGAGTGACTGTCGCGTGACTGCGTGCAACGTGCGCTGGCTTTATTCTCCGTAGTAAGCTCTTACTTCGTGGAATCTTCTGCACTGCTGCAAGGAGGCACCGTTGACAGACCTGCCTCGCGGTAGGCACAGGCGCGCCAAATCTGGTACTTCGCAAAGAAGTTCAGGCTGTAGAACTGCAAAAGCGCTTTCTTGTTTAAGAACACTGATGATGCGGTTTGACGTTTAAGGCTGTATAGTTGCATTATCTCTCTGCTGGACGATAAG
>NW_024016856.1:0-1424 GCF_000499745.2 Eimeria mitis | reverse complement strand
TCGCAGCCTTCCCCTAGAACCAACCAAACCTCTCCCATCTGCTGCTGCTGCTGCTGCTGATGCAGTTCAGTCTGCTGCTGCTGCTGCTCGCCCGCTGCAGTGCTATCACCCTGCATTTGTTGTTGTTGCTGTTGTTGGTGGTGCTGTTTCTGCTGCTGTTGTTGTTGCTGTTGTTCCTTCTGCTGTTGTTGCTGTTGCTGTTGCTCTTGCTGCTGTCGTTGTACTTCTTGTTGTTGCTGTTGTTGCTGCTGTTGCTGTTGTTGCTGCTGCTGTTGCTGCTGTTGTTGCTGTTGCTGCTGCAGAGTTATCTCCCGTTGTATGGAGACACGTAAGGGCAGCAGCTGCCACCTGAGGGGCAGCCGCCACAGCAGGCCCACCATTGGAGCTGCTGCTGCAGCAGCAGCAGCAGCAGGAGCAACAGCAGCAGCTGTTGTTGGTGCTGCTGCTCCAACCAGCCGTGCACATTGGGGACTTGTCTGCTGCTGCTGCTGCTGCTGACTCTCGTGCAGCAGCTCCCGCTGCAGCAGCAGCAGCAGGTCAGCACTAGCAGCAGCGCCATTCCTACTACTGCTGCAGCTGACTGGCACTCGGACTGCTGCTACCCTGAGTCCTCTGCTGCTCCCCTGCAGCACCTCATACTGCTGCTGCTGCTGCAGCTGGTGGCTGTTAAGAACATCCGAGACTGCCTGGTGTACGCGCATCTCCTCTTCGTGATGCAGCAGGTTTTCCTGCTGCTGCTGCTGCTGCTGCAGCAGCAAACGCACATACGCATCGGGTGGCAGCAGCAAGAAAGACGGAGGATCTGTAGGGAGCACCAGGCCATCCTTGCGCGCCTTGTGCACTGCAGCAGCAGCAGCAAGAGCAGCACCAGCAGCAGCAGCAACTGCTGTTGCTGCTGCTGGTCGCCTACGGGCTGCCGTGTATAGGGATCTACCTGTAGCAGCAGCAGCATGCAGCAGCAAACCTAAACGATCTTCTCTGCCCTCCGGCCTCCGCACTCTAAGGGGTCTTCGTCACTGCGCTGCAGCGAACAAGCTGCTGCTGCTGCTGCTGCTGCTGTTGCTGCTGCTGCTGAGTTGTTGCAGCTCGGGACCTACGACAACCAGCATCAGCATCAGCAACAACAGCAACGTAAGAGAGCTACTCATCATCCGCAGCAGCAAACCGCAACCGCCCCCCAGGCGCCTGCTCCCTGGTCTTCTGCTGCTGCTGCTGCTGCAGCAGCAGCAACTGCTGTTGCTGTCTTTGGGCATATCCGTTGTTAAAACAACAGATCTGAAGACAAAACAACAAAACAAAAGAGAAGTAACAACTGCAGCAGCGGCAAACTGCAGCAAACTCCCGCAGCAGCGGGTTGTGGGGCCGCGAGCACTCGGCAGCGCTTCGAGGCTCAGCAGCAGCAACAGAAGCTGCAGCAGCAGCAG
>NW_024016855.1:0-1427 GCF_000499745.2 Eimeria mitis | reverse complement strand
CGCCGGCGTTTCATGTGGCATTCAGCGGCGACAGGGGGCACCGTGTAGACAATAATTCTTGAAATACCTCATTAAGGTTTTTAACAACGGCAGGGCTGTAAATTCAACTAAGAGCATGACTCCACGCCGGACCGGATAGGCCAGCCGTGGTCCGCTCCCTCGCCGCCACTTCCTGCGCACACTGCATAGCATATTGCTACATCTGTTCTTGAGGGCCCTCAACACTTTCGCCACTCTTCCCGTTTACTCCTTCACATATTAAACTTCGACACTGCAAACATGGCGGCCCTTAAACTTTTTTCGCTCGGCTCTGCGTCTGCGTTCTTGATGGCGAACGCTGTCCATCAAACGGCAAAGCAAACTTCATTGGCGTCGGATGGAACGTCCCCAACCTACACTGTAAAACTCGGTATGACGGCAAATACTTGTTTGGTTGGGAGGGTTTCAGCCTTGTAGTGCTCCAAAGTAGATGCGTTGGGGATGATGAGTTGTGCTGGAGGTTCAGTGGGCTTGGTAGTGAAGAAACATTTCAAAGCGCACTAAATTGCTCCGAAACACGTTTGCAAGTATCATTATTTGTACATTTGCGCATAGGATGTCTGCATCATTTGCTTTTATGCAGGGGAAGATCATGTGTGCCTCGACGAAATCAACGCTGCGCGCCAAGCCGCTGGACTCGAACACTTCAAAACGGAGAGCGGCGCAGAACTAGCGTGGCCTCCAGTTACCTTGGAAGACGATGAACAGCACAATGCTGCATGGAATCCTGTTTGTGAAGCCCTGACAGGAGTAAGTGTCTTTCAATGTGGCCCCCGTCATAGTCCCCATATCTCTACTTCAGGCTGTCTCATTTCTTCGTCCGTGCATTTTGTTTTCAGGAAGAGTCAGCAGATGTAGCGAAGAGCGCAAATGCAAATGGATTTAAAACTGGTACATACGCCTACATTGCCTTGGAATCGGCGACGGCCGACTGCGCCGCCGCAGTGAGCCACTGGAAGGACGCCGCCAGCAACTTCACTACAATCCCTCCGGCGAAGAATAACCAAACGACACTCTACGACAAACAGCAGAACATTTCTTTTGTTGCCATGTACAACCCTCTAGAGGATGCCGCTGCTGACTGCCGCGTCGTTACCTGCACTCGATCCGCAGCTACCCAATCCCCAGGAGTAGGCGGAGTAGGCGCCCTAAGCGCTGGCGAAGGGAAGACAGGCTATGCTTTACTGTGCATGACCACACCTGAAGCTCTTACAGCTGAAGCAGCTCCCTTCAAGTAAGTTGGCAACTGATTCCTGCAAAACGACAGTTGGCTACAGAGCTGGGCTTGTGGATGCGAACACAGTCTTGTGTGTTGTTTATCTGTTGGCGAATTGCGCGCAGCGAAGAGCAGTGGAAGAAGATCAAGGCATCCATCACAGGTTCTGCCT
>NW_024016854.1:0-1427 GCF_000499745.2 Eimeria mitis | reverse complement strand
GTTCAGAGAGTGTGTAGTTCGGCAGCTTGGCTGGGTGATGTTGAATCGAGCGGAATCGTCGCGATTGGGTCAGCTTCATTGATTCAGAGGATCTGGTGATGTTGGAGCAAACAAAGGCGGCTTGTTTGTATGGCGACTGAAAGCTTCCTTTGGTCTTTAGCGAGCATTGGAATATGCTTAGGCGTGTGCAGCATCTGGATGGAGAGGTTTTGCCGCGTTGAGGGTCTGATCCTCGCTTTGCAGTTGGGGCCAGAGAAGCGGGGACCCCAGTCGATGGGGAGGGTTGCTGTTCAGGCTGCGCTTTTGATAGAGAGGACTGAAGTGAACTGCAAGGCCGGTTGAGGAGGCTGGGCATTTAGTGCTTGACGTGCGAGTAGAGGTTTGAAGTGAGTTGGTCAGGCGGCGACTTGAGGAGGTGGGCCTCTCCGATTTGAAGTTTGCTGCGCCTGCTGCCGCTTCAGGAAGCGTGTAGTTCGGAAGCTTGGTTGGGTGAGATTGAATGGAGCGAAATCGTGGGAGGTGGGGCAGTTACATGGACTAAAGGGTTCGGGGGACGTTGCTTCAGTGGGGCAGGTCTGCACGGCAACTGGAAAGCTCCTGCACTCTTCAACAGGCATTGGAATGTGCTTGGTGGTGTGGAGCATGGTGAGGGAGAGGTTTTGTTTTGTTGAGGAAGCTAAGCCCGGTTTGCAGTAGGGGCTAGAGAAGCGGGAACCGCCGGCGGTGGGAGGTGTTGCTGTTCATTTTGTACGTTTGATGGAGTGGAATGAAATGAACTGCGAAGGCTGGTTGAGAGGGCGGAAGATGGACTCCTTGGCGTGCGGGTAGAGTTTCGAAGCGAGTTGGTCAGCCGGCGAGTTGCGGAGGTGAGGTTGTTCGATATGAACTTTGCGGTGCATTCCCGCTGTACATTAAGCGTGCAGTTCGGAATGCTTGGTTCATTGATATTTCATGGAGCGGAATCGTGGCAGGTTGGGCAGTTACATACGTGGGACGGTGCGGGTAACGTGACCTCAGTGGCGCAGGTTTGCACGGCAACTGGAATGCTGCTGCACTCTTCAACAGGCATTGGAATGTGCTTGGTGGTGTGGAGCGTGGAGAGGGAGAGGTTTTGTTTCGTTGAGGAAGCTAAGCCCGGTTTGCCGTAGGGGCTAGAGAAGCAGGAACCACCGGTGGCGGGACGAGCTGCTGTTCAGCCTGTACGTTTGATAGGGTGGAATGAAATGAACTGCAAGGCTGGTTGAGAGGGCGGAAGATGGACTCCTTGGCGTGCAAGTAGCGTTTCGAAGCGAGTTGGCCAGAAGGTGAGTTGCGGAGGTGAGAGTCTCCGATGTGAATTTTGCTGCGCATTCTGCTCGTTCAGAGAGTGTGTAGTTCGGCAGCTTGGCTGGGTGATGTTGAATCGAGCGGAATCGTCGCGATTGGGT
>NW_024016853.1:0-1428 GCF_000499745.2 Eimeria mitis | reverse complement strand
ATATATATATATATATATATATATATATATATATATATTTATATTTATTTATTTATTTATTTATTTATTTATTTATTTATTTTTTATTTTTTTTTTATTTTTTTTTTATAGGGTTACTGTGTGACTTGCTTTGGTCTGACCCTGAAAAAGAAATAGCTGGATGGGGGGAGAACGACAGAGGCGTGTCTTTTACTTTTGGTCAGGATGTTGTTCATAACTTTCTTAGAAAACATGATCTAGATCTCATCTGTAGAGCTCATCAGGTACTTTATTTTATTTTATTTTATTTTATTTTTATTTTTTTTGTTTTGTTTTTTTTGTTTTGTCTTTGTTCGCTTTGGTTTCGTTTTTTTTTGCTTTTTTTTCGTTTTTTTTTGGTTTTGTTTCACTTTATATATCATCTAGATCTCATCTGTAGAGCTCATCAGGTACTTTATTTTATTTTATTTTGTTTTGTTTTGTTTTGTTTTGTTTTTTTTGTTTTTTTTGTTTTGTCTTTGTTCGCCTTGGTTTCGTTTTTTTTTGCTTTTTTTTCGTTTTTTTCGTTTTTTTTTGGTTTTGTTTTAAACATGATCTAGATCTCATCTGTAGAGCTCATCAGGTACTTTATTTTATTTTTATTTTATTTTATTTTTATTTTTATTTAGTTTATTTTATTTATCTTTGTTTTGTTTTGTTTTGTTTTGTTTTATTTTTTTTTGGGTTTGTATTTAATTATTTCCTTTTATTTTATTATAGACTTTCTGCTCCTCTCTCCTATCACATGCATGCATCTATTTATATTTTTATTTTTCTTTCTCTTTCCCTTTCTCTTTCTTTCTCCTTATCTGTCTATAATATATATATATATATATATATATATATATATATATATATATATATATATATATATATATATATATTTATCTATATTTCTCTTTATCTGTTTTTCTGTGTATAAATATATCTTCATATAAACAAATTTATTAATATTTATATAAAGGCAAATATAAACAACGAAATAACGAAATAACCAAAAAAATAAACAAACAAACAACGAAAAAAACAAATAAACAAACAAATAAACAAATAAATAAATAAATAAATAAATAAATAAATTTATTTATTTATAGGTAGTAGAAGACGGCTACGAGTTCTTTGCAAAGCGCCAGCTGGTGACCTTGTTTAGTGCTCCTAATTATTGTGGGGAGTTCGATAATGCTGGCGCCATGATGTCTGTTGATGAGACCCTTATGTGTTCATTCCAGGTAAATAAAAATAAAAAAAAATAAAAAAAAAAGTAAATAAATAAATTAAAATTAATCTATATATTGTTATTTTATGTAATGTTTTACTTGGCGGCGTTGGTTCGCTCTTGTTTTGTTTTTTTTTGGTTTTTTTTGGTTTTTTTTTTTTTTTGCTTTTGGGGGGCGGGGAGAAAAAAAAAGG
>NW_024016852.1:0-1428 GCF_000499745.2 Eimeria mitis | reverse complement strand
CAGCAGCAGCAACAGCAGCAGAAACAGCAACATGAGCAATTTCCTTCACACCATCCGCAACCACCCAGACCCCTCCCCCACCGCCATCAGCAGCAACACCACCCCCACCATCACCCCCATCAGCAGCAGCACCCCCAGCAGCAGCATCAGCACCCCCAGCAGCATCAGCACCCCCAGCAGCATCAGCACCCCCATCAGCAGCAGCAGGAGCAGGAGCAGCAGCAGCAGCAGCAGCAGTTTAGATATAGACTGCAAGGGTATGTACAGTGCATGGTCACCATGTGAGCCGCTAGAAGGTCACGATACACACCATGATGCTGATGATGAGTTTAATTTACAAAGAGGGAGAGATGGAGGGTTTATAGGCGAGTGTTTTCAGTATAGGGTTTTTAATATAATAACAAAAGAAAAAGGAAAAGGAAAAAAATGCAGCAGAAAGGATGGGGCAAAGATATTCAGATATTGTGATGATTGTAGTTCTGTACCTGCGGTGTATAAACACCTGCAACAGGATTCTTCTTCTGCTGCTGCTGCTGCTGCTGCTGCTGCTGCTGCTGCTGCTGCTGCTGCTAGTAATCATTATTTTTATAATAGTATNCTGCTGCTGCTGCTGCTGCTGCTGCTGCTGCTGCTGCTGCTGCTAGTAATCATTATTTTTATAATAGTATGAGGCTTCTTGCTATCGTTGCTGCTTTCTTTTGTCTCCTTTCTTCGGTTTTATTTATCTCTATTTGTCTAAGGAAACTGCTGCCGCAGTACCAGCAGCAGCAGCAGCAGCAGCAGCAGCAGCCGCCTATCTCTCTCTTCCCTCCATCAGCAGCAGATACAGAAACAGCAGCAACACAAAACCAACCAAAACACTCTCTCTGTCTTACTGCTGATGAAACCACTCATCTACCCATCACCTCCAGGTAGATACACACAGCTAGCTACCTAGCTAGCTAGCTAGCTAGCTAGCTAGCTATCTAGCTAGCTCGCTACAGCTAGCTACAGCTAGCTACAGCTAGCCATGCAGCTAGCCATGCAGCTAGTCGTGCAGCTAGCCATGCAGCTAGCGAAGAAGAAGGTCAAGGAGAAACTCAGCTAGCTGTAGCTAGCTACAGCTAGCTACAGCTAGCTACAGCTAGCTACAGCTAGCTGGGGGTATATATACTGCGGTGGGAGCCTTCCTGCCCCCGATCAGCACGCATGTATGCATGCAGCTAGCTGCAGCTAGCTACAGGTAACCACAGCTAGCTGCAGCTAGCTACAGGTAACCACACAACAGCTAGCTACAGCTAGCTACAGCTAGCTATAGAAATGCTGCACCAACACAGGCAGCGTAAGCTGGCGGCAACACCGCCGCAGCAGGTACTTTAGGGGGCCCCCAGGGGGGCCCCCGGGGGGGCCCCCCACTAACAAACCCATCTCAAGTTTTAAGCTTCTACA
>NW_024016850.1:0-1428 GCF_000499745.2 Eimeria mitis | reverse complement strand
TAGTGGTGCATTTTGTTTTTGGCAAATGAATGGATGTTCAGGGAGTACGTCACTTCTTTCGTATCATATTCTTAGGGTTGGTTGTGTACATTCCATGTTTAGAGGCAAAAGAACTTGTTTGCCACCAGGATTTGCGTTACTCGTATGGTTGTGTATGAACGCTGCGTTTTTCAAGCGCGAGCGCAGGATAGTGGTGCATTTGCTTTTTGGCAATTTAATGGATGTGCAGGAAGTATGTTACTTCGTTCGCGTCATATTCTTAGGGTTGGTTGTGTATATTCCCTGCACAGATGTATAGCAACTTGTCTGGCTAGAGGATTTGCTTTGTTCGCATAATCGAATCAATGGCTGCGCAGGAAGTACATAAACTCTTTCTTGTCATATTTTTAGCGTTGGTTGTGTATATTCCATGTTCAGAGGGGAAATAACTTGTTGGCTCAAGGATTTACGTTGTTCGTATCATTGTGCCTGAATGCTGCTCTTCCCAAGCATGAGAGCAGGATAGTGGTGCATTTTGTTCTTGGCAAATCAATCGATGTTCAGGACGTATGTCACTACTTCCGACTCGTATTTTTAGCGTCGGTAGTGTATATTCCATGTTCAGAGGGAAAACAACTTGTTTGGCACCAGGATTTGCGTTGGTCGTATGATTGTCTGGATGCTGCATCTTCAAAGCACGAGAGCAGAATGATTGTGCACTTTGTTTTTGGCAAATCAATGGATGTGCAGGAAGTATGTTACTCCGTTCGCGTCATATTTTTAGCGTTGGTTGTGTATATTCCAAGCGGGAAAACAACTTGTTTGGCTCAATGATTTGCTTTCTTCCTATGCTTGCGTCTGAATGCTGCACATTCCATGCAGCATAGCAGGATGCTCGTGCATTTTGTTTTAGGCAAATCAATCGATGTTCAGGACGTATGTCACTAATTCCGCGTCGTATTTTTAGCTTTGCTTGTATATTCAATGCTCAGAGGGGAGGTAAATTGTTTGACTCAAGGATTTTCTTTCTTCTTGTGATTGTGGTTGTTGCACTTTCAAAGCACGAGAGCACGATATGGACGAGCAGGATGTAAGCTGATCATGCGATAAGGGGACAGGCTGGATATTGTTGGAAACCTCTCATTGCTTTTCCCGGAACAGTTGCAGAGTGTTGACCGAAATGGGTATTCTGTGCTCTGCTGGCGCTGTTAACAAGCGAGACTGTGGCACTTGGCGCAGATCAGCTTTGCCCCTATTGGTGTGCCGATATTCGGAGGGAAGGTTGGGTAGAGTTGTGCCTTGTGTCTGACTCCTATCTCGGAAATTTTATTCGGAGTCCTGATTTGTTGTGCAGGCAGTGAGCCACCTTGCTTGCACGGGTGAATACGGGTTTGTTTGCCGGCTTCACTTGATCATTTTGTCTTGAATAGTGGTGGCGTGTCCCAGAAA
>NW_024016849.1:0-1429 GCF_000499745.2 Eimeria mitis | reverse complement strand
GGTCTACCGGATGGCTACGTTGAGAGCAGCGTGGCGTGGGAATGGCTGAATTAACTGTAATCCGGGCGCTCAGCCCGGGTTGCCTTGGCATGCGAACAGGCGGGCGTATACGCGGAAAGGGCTAGGTGTTACGCGTTGGGCCCTGGCACTGTGCGGGGCATTATTTGTTTGGTTTTATGGAGCTTGGCTTGGTCCGTCGTACATGTAGCACTCGTCAGCGATGTGGGAGCGATTTGTACCATTTCCCGCCGTCTCAGAAAGTACAGGACAAGGCCGGTCAAATACAAGCTGCAAGCTCCTGGGGATCAGGCTTGGCAGTGTTTGGCTGGGGACAGGGGCAGCGACGTCTAACGTGCCGTGTGGCTGGCGCTGCGTTAGAGGTGCTAGGCATGTTGCAGAAGTGACGCAGTAGCTGAATTTCGGCCTTACATCATCCGCCTCCGTAACAGCTGGGCGCGTAGCAGTGGGAGCGGCGGAGGTGCAGAAAGCATAAGGTGAAATACCCTTTCCTTTCCGACTCCACGGTGCGCGGGGGCTCCTGCTAGTTACGTAGTCCGAGGACGACATCAGCGGGTTTGTGGCAGTCGGTGCAACACGGTCGCCTTGAATGTGTAAAATGAGGCGCAATTATTAAGTGGCGATGCTGTGCAGCACGTGCGGTGTGAACACGGTATTCGCATCAAAGCTATTCTTCCTTACTTTCGTCGACGATTATGCGACAAACCGTTCGCGGACGTTCNGGTATTCGCATCAAAGCTATTCTTCCTTACTTTCGTCGACGATTATGCGACAAACCGTTCGCGGACGTTCAGCGCTACTTATAGAGGCACGAAGACTAGGTAGGCGGAGTAGACAGCCCCCATTTACTGCGTACAGCAACGCAAGCGGCCAGAGCCCCTCTTGTGGGTTGCAGATATCTTTGTCTGCAAGGGGGAGGCTGGCTCCTCCACATCCCTGTGCACGGTTCTCTGACGTCTGGCAAGGCACGGACTATCCGACGTTGTCGCTCCTTGCTGCTTCGCCTCTTATTTTGCTAGAGGGAATGCGTTGCGTGTTTGTATGGAACGTGCGTACAGACTTGGTGCAGCAGTAGTTCACGCTACACGTCGCACCCTCGGTTCGCGCCTAGTGTGCACCCGACGGCCGCGACACTCGTGTTAGGTCGTGCGAGCCTGAATTGTTTCCAGGAGGTACGCTGGGATTTCACGAGTACGTGGCAGTGTTTGTTGGGCAGTTAGACCATTGGTGCCTTCTGTGTCTGTTAGCTGGCAGAATTCTCCCTGCCGCTCTGATGACTACACATTGCAGGACGAGTAGGCTGGCGCAGACACTGCAGCGCATACAGCCTGAGGGCTCCACTATTGCTCTGAATTTTCATGATCGTTGCTAGCCGTTTGCTGCACCACCAATTTGCGCAGTACCGTATTTT
>NW_024016848.1:0-1431 GCF_000499745.2 Eimeria mitis | reverse complement strand
TTGTTGTTTGGAGGGCGGTCGCTGCGCGTCGTGGGTTGTATGAACTGGTGTCGTCAATCACAACGGGGCGGGCTCACGGGCCACCGTTCACTTCTTTATTCACGCCACCCCATGAAGCGCCGTGTTTCTGGCGGTTATACGTGTGTGGTAACTACGTTGGTATGGTAGTGGACCAAGTTGTAGTCCTGCTAGAGCATCGCACAAGATGCATGCCTACTGCCGATTTGGCAGTGCTGTCGTGGGCCTTCACGAGCAAAATATTGTCGTGGACAGCACGGGCTTTTCATTAGCAGTGTACAGCTATTCCCCCTCAACAAATTGTGCGCAAAGGTCTAGGCATACGACACGGAGCACCTTGTGGTACACCAATGGAAGCATTTTCGGAAGTGTCGCCTGTGGGCGACGTCGATGGTAGCCTTCTTTAACGTCGGCCTTTTTCTAGATGAGCTGCCTCACTCCAGCGTTGTGACTGCGGACAGTATAGATAACTCTAGCCGCTGAGGAGCAAGGGTTTTCAGAGCGGATAGTGTTTTTTGCTTAAGCCATCAAGCTGGGAGTGCACAACGCGCATGAACTCCCTAGCTACACTTTTGAAATACTTATCGGGCAGGAGGTGAGTGTGGAGCGGTTCTCTAACTGTTGCTGCAGTCCCGCTGTCGTTAAGTTCATTGCCTTTAGTTTCGTCAGCAGAAAATTGTTTTTGCTTTTATCGCGCCGAGTTCATTTTAGCTTCCTTGGAGTGTGGTATTACGTCGCCAGACTACGATGTTTAACAGAAGTTGACGTTGTGGCAAACGCGTGTTTCAGCGGTTATTTGCCGAGCGTCTAGACAGCCATTNTTTAACAGAAGTTGACGTTGTGGCAAACGCGTGTTTCAGCGGTTATTTGCCGAGCGTCTAGACAGCCATTTGTGTACCATCCACAACAAGCTGCGTTTAGACTTTGCATCGTTCGCTGCATCGTGCGTCCACCTTTGCAACGAATGAGGCGGCGTTCGTATCCGAACACGACTGAGGTTCCTTGGGAACATGACTCTGCTACCTTTGGCTGTTTCCGGTTAGGCGCATTGTTTCCGTGTGTGGCATGAAGGAAAACAGTGCAGTATTGCGTTCTTGTGGCCTCTCAGTGCGTTTGTAGGTGAACGAATGAGACTGCGTTCAATTTCACATTACGGTTTGTCGGTGCTCCATCCGCTATTGATGTCTCGTTTGGGAATGTGCTTACTGGGAGTCCGAGACTGCTTTCGCCGGGCGCACTTGCGTGTAGGTTTTTCCATCCGTCGCGCTGGGGTTATCGCGTTATTTGCGTTTCTGTGTGCGTTGTTATGTTTGCTCGTGTTTTTTGGGTGCCTGTTTGCGAAGTGCTCATCTGGAACTTGCTGTTTTGGTAAGTGCCTTCTGCAAGACGGTCGCATTATTTTCACTCCAACCT
>NW_024016847.1:0-1431 GCF_000499745.2 Eimeria mitis | reverse complement strand
GCAGATTACGTAGGGATTGCATTTATTGCGAATCTGTCTAGGGCTCCTTGTGACACAAGCTGTGCTTTCAACACATGATCTGTCTGCAGTGCGCGTGCAGAAGTGCATTTATGACGGGCCGTCTCAAGAGAAAACTGCATTTTACTTCGCTTGTATTTGAACGAAGGCAGTAAGCTAGATGCATATGCAGTTCACGCGACTCTGTGGATAGTGGGAGCAGCCGCCGCGGAACGGTATGGCGAGTAGTTACTACAGGCGCCTTGACAAGTGTACGTCATTCAGCCATCTGCGAGGGTGCGCGCAGCCTGCGGATTGTGTATCGCATTGCCGATAGTAATTCGACGTTGTATTGCCGGATAGTACGGCAGGCCAGGCGTGTAAACTTCGACGAATTATGAATGGGAAAACGAGCAGTTAGGTTGACTTTTATCCCATGATGCTGTAGGGTTAGCACCTCCTTGGGGCAATCCCAGTATGTCCGCGGGTTGCATTGCGGTCCTTTGACATTTTGCGTTAGTGAGCAGACGTCGTTTTCGAGAGTATATGTAGACAATTTGCTCTACAGGCGTTTGCTGAAGGTACGTTTTGGCACAGGTGTTCCATGACGTTGACCGGCTTTACCTTTTGCGGAGCGAAGCGCCGTCGCAACCCGAGCGTTGAACTGAGTAGCCGGCAACCGTAGCGACATCAACGTGACGTTAGAGTCCTCTGCGATGCTTCGTTACCGTCTGTATGCAAGTGCGCTCTGCCACTAGACTTCTAGTGTGGTGCCCTGCGTCCTGGGCAGGACTGCTAAGCGTGCATTTCTGTCTTGTACCGTTTTGGCTTCAATTTGTTCTTACCCTGTCTGCTGATATTCTTGCAGGACACTGCAGGTCGCGGGGCAGGACTGGGCACCTGGGTGAAAGCGGTAAGGTAGCATACTATTCTGTCGATAGGTTAGTATTTTCTGTACACGTATATATTATATGCGACAGTTAGGATTAGGTATATTCCCTGATTGCTAGGCCGGTTACCAGTACATGTGCAGTACAGCCGGTGTTGTGATGCCCTGGTGTGACCGAGTTCGTTGGACGCGGATTTTTGAAGCTGGTGCTGCCTCAAGAGAGAGGCTGGTGCAAGGTGCTCCCAGAGGCGGGCCACGTTCCAGCCGCATACCATATAGCAGCGCCAAGCTTCTTTGGATACTGCGACAGCAGGCGCGTTCGTGTATGAAAGATTTTAGGCAATCAGGGAACCGGGCGAATATTTTTTCAGTCATTCAGATGACTGTAAAAGACGTGCTGGCACAATGTAGTGGCACATCCTCCAAACGCGTACTGTTCTACATGTTAGCGTGGTGGCTGTAGTTGAAATGGCAGGCAGATTACGTAGGGATTGCATTTATTGCGAATCTGTCTAGGGCTCCTTGTGACACAAGCTGTGCTTTCA
>NW_024016846.1:0-1433 GCF_000499745.2 Eimeria mitis | reverse complement strand
GACATCAGCACAGCTGCAACCACTCAACCACTCACGAAATGTGCTAGTTGATGCGGCTACATACATGGACTTGCACTTTTGTGCTTGCTTAGCGACCCCCGTAACCGCCAGGATACCTGCTGAGCGTTAGGCCTTCCTTATGCCACTTGACTTCAGCTGGTGCGCTGCTGGCAGATTAAGGCAGCGTGATTTGCGAAACATTACTGTCGTTGACCAGGTGTCTGCTAGCGGAAGAGCTTTACAATTATGTGTGACCATAATTGTGGATGCCTGTGACATTCTGTTTTCCAGCGCAGGTTTACCTGCGCTGCTCACAAAAGTGGATACGGAGCAGTACGCCCAGTGCGTATGAATCACCGGGATATACCAAATGGATTTACAAAATTGACGCGGTAGTTCATCGCGTGGACTCACGTAACATTTGCCGGGCTATTTGTAGCGGCCAGCTGAGCCACGGCCAGCTACCCAGTGGCGATCCATTATTACCGATTCTAGCCGCCTAGGGCCCTCAGAAAAAGGAGTTGCCTTGCGCTGCGTGCCTTGCATCACTAGAAAGTTTCTATCATTTGAACTTTATGCACTACTTGCTTGTCCAATCTGCTGAGTTAGGACGACAGCGCTGCACCTGGGAACTCTGGTTTGACAACTGGCGTAGCGTTTTGCCGTTGAGATCAGCACTCGACCCCTGAAACGCTTCAGCCTTTGTTGGTGTGAGATGTTAGTAAAGTGAGCTGCTGTGTATGGGACTTCCCCTCACGTATTTAGTTATAGTTGCCCTTCGCGTCTGCCTTTATAATGTGGCGGCGCCGAGAGGGCACAGACGAGGCATGGAGGCCCTTCGATTTGTCCGCGTCGTAGTATGCTTGGCCCCCTACACGTAATTTATGAGCTGCAGCAGCATCTGTATTATACTATAAAGTGTCGTTGTGCTATTGACATATCCGTGCACATTCGCCTCCACTATTCTAGTGTTCAAGCCTTCACTACAGGTTTCCATAGCGTATTACCAAACAATGCTACAATACGCTGCCTCAGAGAGTAACTCTTCCCACTCGTCCCTTAAGGGCAGGCTACACGCAGATTGCTTCATGGTGTTGTAGCGTATTTTGTACTGGTTGGTACGTACGCTGTATTGATCAAGGATCAAGGACTGTGCTTAGGTGCCCGAAGGAAGGCGGCGCCGTAGGCGTGACGCAGTGGCAGATGTGGAGGCAGATGGCTGCCTCCGCAGGATCAAGAAAAATTGACAAATCATTTAGGCACATGTGCACATTCGGTGCCCATAACGGTTAGGGTTGAAGGCGGGGATTGGCGGGATTGGCAGTCATTCAAGCACAACTGCCACAGAAGCAGCAACAGCTCGCGCCTTTACAAAATTGCTTCGACAAGGGCGTCATTCATTTAGGATTGGCTGCATTTGCTTATTGAACCAT
>NW_024016845.1:0-1434 GCF_000499745.2 Eimeria mitis | reverse complement strand
ATTCGTGTTTCCTGCGTCGCGTTTGCTCGTATGCGCATGATGCGTGCAGGAAACGGTAATGCAACTGAACGTATTTGCATGGAGGTCAGCAATTCCCAGTTTGCTGTCCGTAAACGACGAATTTTCGTAAACATGCGTTAGGAATATAAATGGGGTTTCGACCAACATGCCAGTTTTGTGCGCACCATCTGTCTACACAGATACTGGCAAACTAGTGCATTTGGCTTCTGCGCTTACAGCCAGTGCGCCATTGCCCGGTGCCCTGTGATGTTCTTCGGTACTTCTACTGGCTTTCGCTTTTTCCTCGGCTGGCTTTTTTTTTGCAATACAAGGTGTTTGCGTGACAATGCACTGCTTGCCTGCACGTGCTGGGGTGAAACAACACTGTCGCTGATATTCACGACAGGCGCAGTCGTCCTCAACATATCTATAAATCAGCTCGCTAGCTGTTCATATTGCATTTGCTCTTCCAGCCAGTGCGTTTGTGCCGTTGCACTACACAGCTTCACGTGGAAGTGACGCATCGGCATTTGGAACCACTTCAGTTGCACTGCTGGGTCATGCTGAAAGGTGGTGTGCAGCCTGCGCAACCGCCGTAGTTTGTGAATCTTCAGGCTATGCATATGCGGGAAAATAACAGTAGCGGTGGTTCTATGACCCGGCTATTTTCTCTGAGCCAGATGCACTCCTTGTGCACAGCATCTTCGCGTACCTGCATTCCTTCAACACCATTCATATCCCTTTTCAATCGATGGATGTGCTACAGATGTCCATCATCATAAACTAGCTGGAGTAGGCCCCTATGCTTCTTTAGCGTCAGCAAGGAGCTGTTCTCGTTGGTNCATCATCATAAACTAGCTGGAGTAGGCCCCTATGCTTCTTTAGCGTCAGCAAGGAGCTGTTCTCGTTGGTTACTTCGACTTTAGCCAGTAGGTTGGCATGGCCCTAGAACACACCTACATTTAGGGCCTATATTTTAGAGTTTAGGGTTAGGGTTTGGTGTTTTGGGTTGGTGGTGTATCACGTGTGAGTGCTTATCTATTTATTGCCTGAATTACATTACATACCTGCACGCAGCCAGGGCTATTTCTGTCTCACGTTAACCATGAATACGAGGCGCTGGAAGTGATATTAAGCCCGCTTCCGTGCAAACTCAATGCGTTGCTTACCGAATCGCCTGCTCTGATTTTGCCACGTGAAGAAAATGCGCCGGCATTCCCACGAAGCACAGCTAGAGACGGGGAAGCATAATGCCCCGCTTGGCTCGCATCCAACTCGCAAAATTAACCGACTCCGGGATGCGCCGTTTTGCAAGCACATTTTAGAAGTCTATAGAGTTTCGAAAGACCTGTGAGTGATTCAGACGGGACGTTTGTTTCACTTGTCTATCGGCTCTAAAGATGTACTGCGCAGGGTGCATGCAGCGAAAAGCAG
>NW_024016844.1:0-1434 GCF_000499745.2 Eimeria mitis | reverse complement strand
TCGTTGATGCATGTCTTTCACCTGCTTTGTTGCTGAACGCTTCAAAAGCGATCCAAAAGTACAGCGTTGCATACAGACGTTGGAGATCGGAGGGAGCAGCTTTAGGTGCCGTCGAACAGGTGCGCATTATATGCTGGGGACGGGAGGTAGCTATGCGCTGGGCCAAAACAAGGTCGCAGCAACTCGAAATCGGAAGATGGTTTCGCAGCATTTCACATTGCGGGATGCTGTGCGTGATGCAGCTGGTACGTCTCAAATCACTGTAATGCAGTTTAAAGCGATTGGGGGGGACCGCCCTAGAAATCCCGTCAACGGGTGGCATAGCACAGCTCAGCATCCGCAGCTCATAAAGACGTTGCTGGAGCTTTCGCTTCTGCGGTTTGCCTGTATCAGCATTGCAATTGTGCTCGTGATCTCATTGACGTGCATGAGTCTCGGTTCTGTGCTGTTTGATCAAGTAAAGGAAAGTGCATATCGTGTGGTCACACTTCGGTGAGGAGATAAAGTCGCCATATGGTTAAATAATGCGGATCCCTCAGCTTGCGGACCAGTATTCTCACTGCTGTGAGCCTTATCGTGATTTAAACGCAATACAGCGAGTGGGTGTATTGGACGACTTGGAAAATGGTTACTTGCGCGGAGCTGCGTGACGCCAGAAGCGCACGACAGAGAGATCGGCATTTCCTGAGGCATTTTCCGACCTCGTGAATCGTCACAATCGCCATTGTATCTGATTCCCTGAACGGTGGAGCGGCTGCGTCCCTGCTGCATTATTTGGCTGATGTATAACAGCGCGTGAGTTGTCCTATCTGGAAGGTCAGTTGCTGGCTGATCTCGTGGCGGCAGCTTCGTTTGGTGTTCTTTGGAGCACTTCAGCGACTGTGGCCAGCAGACAGACGCTTGATACTGCGACACCACAAGATACGCGTTCATNGCAAGCAGGCACTTGGCGGAATCGTCACTACTTGCGTTTTACTGGGAGTGCAAAGGCACAGATACAGGTGTTCGGCCGCTTCGGTTTATCAGTACCGTTGGTTGTTTGCAGCTTAACCTGTTTGTGAAAGCTAAAATTGCTGTTCGGCGTTTCCCCACTTTGTTCGTCTGCCCTCATTCTGAATTTCCCCAAGGACAATAGTCTTGCGTGCTTACATCGAACATTCTCCTCAACGGCTGGATGCGCGGCAAAGGAGAATATGCGTTATTTGCTGGAGGGGGGAGAACGCTATGGCGGGGTTCTAGGCTGAATGCAAAGCGAGGGCCAGCAGAAACGTGGTTTCGAAGCACTGACCATCCCTGGGAGGAACGTCTGATGCAGAAAGTGAGTAGACAGCTGTGTTTATTATCCTTTATCTGGACTGAAGGGAGGAATGCCTGCATATTACAGAGAACTGCTCAGCAGCCGCAGCTTGTAAGCTCGTCAGTCGCTTCGTCCGG
>NW_024016843.1:0-1435 GCF_000499745.2 Eimeria mitis | reverse complement strand
ATACATGGTTCGGCGGAGGCCCCGGAGTAGACGCTTTCTCAGCATTGCTACGTTGACGTGCAAAATTGTACACCAAACAAAACCCTGCATAAACTGTTCTGCGTTCGAGGCGCCTATATTTGTAAGAAGACTTACTTGCTGAGGCACGATATCCTCGTACCTTAACAATGCGCACAGCTCTGAAACTATCAGTTTAGACTCCGTTGCTGGCACTACCTTCACTTCCATGGTCTTCCGGCCAAGCTAGCAGAGTAGCAAATGAATGCACACCTTCCCACCGTCAGCTTGCACTACAAATCTACGTGTTCTAGCTGAAAAACGTACTGCCTGTTACATTTTGTTGGCGTCGTTCCAAGCAGCCCACGTTCATTCAGTTATCATGTGGGGGAGAACTGGAATGCTAGGACACTAAAATGAGAAGCACCAAACACACGTGCACCGCCTAGTTAAACAGCATACGTTTCCGAAGCAATGGGGATCTAAATATGTCTCAAAACTAGGCGTACCCTCTGGGTGCAAACATTTTACATGAGGAGTTCTATGAAGTCATCCGGTGCGTCAACGCAGCATTTCGATACGACTGTACGCATTTCAGGAGAGACTAACATTAGCTAGGCCATGGCTAATTGTTTCGCAAGATAAGCAAGCTACCATGCGTACTTGCTAGGCGATGCATCCCTTTGCAAATAAAATGATGACGACATCATCATCTGCTGACCGTGCTGCCCTGGCATTACGCAGCATGCTACCCTAAACCCGATAGCATGGGCTGCACCGGGGAAAAGCGTGTCTGTGGCTGTCAACGGATGCGCCAACCACCAGCATCCACGGCCACTCAACCTTTTCGATGGGTGCAACATTACCCAAATATGCAAGAAAAAGCTAACTTCGAAAAGCCTCCGAGAGAGTCCTTAGCCAGATAAACTTCCGGCAAAGCATACTGCCTGATACGCGACAGTCCAGTATCGGCGCTGCGTTGGACACATTTTCGTGAGCGTCATGCGCCTGCGACCCCAATACATCATCTACAGCCGCAGCGTCAGCAAGCGTCGCAAAATGTACTAGTAGGAGCGGAGCCCCTAAAACGCGCACCACCAGTTGAGAAGCGTGCTGTTCTTCGAGCTCCTGCACGCATAGTCCTTTACAAGACATCACAGGGAGCAACGCATCAAACGCTCTCCACAGTATTTTGCACATACGTCATTTAACATTCATGCGTACTGCCTGATTTAAAATGTTCCTGCACATTTTTAGCATATTATACTAGTTTATATTTCACTCCCATGGCTTGTCAGCAATTTAGCCGGCAAGAGGCGAGCTTATTGCCGTCGACAGTCATCTGTAAAAGCGGATCTTCGAGGTGGCATAGGACCTTTCAAAGTACGCCAGTGAGCCCTGTAGCCTCACTGCAACACATTCCAACATTCCTGTAGCT
>NW_024016842.1:0-1435 GCF_000499745.2 Eimeria mitis | reverse complement strand
TATATATATATATATATATATATATATATATATATATATATATATATCTAGGGTTTAGGGTTTAGGGTTTAGGGTTTAGTAACCTGTGCAGTTGACGACAACTTTGGCTTTAATTTCAAATTCTTCTTCGCTCTCAGAGTCAAACACTTTTGCTCCTGTCTGTATACGCATGCATACAAAAATAAATAAAATAAATAAATAAATAAATATAAATATAAATATAAATATAAATGTGAATGTAAATGTAAATATAAATATAAATATAAATATAAATATGAAGATATATGGATAAGTATAAATGTAAATAACATTGCATGCATGCAGGCATGCAGTGTTATTTATATTTATATTTATATTTACATATTTATATTTATATTTATACATCTATATTTATATACATATTTATTTATTATATATATATATATATATATATATATATACATATAAATATATCCACCCACAGATATATGTATGATATATATATAAACAGACAAACAAAAATGAATAAAAAACAAAAACAAATAAAAACAAATACAAATAAAATAAAATAAAATAAAATAAATAAATAAATAAATAAAAACATACAATATGTCCTTGTGTGTCTTTGATAAGAGCAGTACAAGCCGTATGATTATATAACAATAAACACAACAAAATAAATAAAAAAGCTAAATAAATAAAACAAAATAGATAAATAAAAAAATAAAAAACAAAACAACGAAATAAATAAATAAAATAAAATAAATAAATAAATAAATAAATAAACATACGATATGTCCTTGTGAGTCTTTAATAAGAGCAGTACAAGCCGTATGATTAGCAGCAGCAGCAGGCTGCATCCCCTCAACAAAACCGGAGACAGTAGCAGACAAAAGAAGAGACAAACAAAACCTACTATCATTCATTTGCCCATCAAAATATAATAAAGAACCAAATAAACCCTTTTGGGGTAATAAAGGAAATGCAAATGATGATGTTGATGCCGAAAGATAAGAGGTCGGCGGTACTTCTGCAGCAACACAAAAAAAAAAAATAAAATAAAATAAAATAAAATAAAATAAAAATAAATTAAATTAAATTAAATAAAAGGTTTGTATACGTTTGTTTGTTTATTTGTTTATTTATTTATTTTTTGGTGTGTAAGTAATGTTGTTGTAGTGCTGGTGTTCTTCTCAATTCGCTTTTGTTATTTAGTAGGGTTTAGGGTTTATTATGTATTAGGGTTTAGGGTTTAGGGTTTGCGTGTGTCTCCGCAGCAAGCAAGGCAAACAAGCTTAGCGATAAGCTCATAAGCTTTGACTCCAAATATATCAGAGTTTATATTCTTGTTAATTATGGTTTACTATAAATTAGGGTTTAGCGTTTATTAGGGTTTAGGGTTTATTAGGGTTTAGGGTTTAGGGTTTACGTGTATCCCCGCAGCAGACAATCTTGG
>NW_024016841.1:0-1435 GCF_000499745.2 Eimeria mitis | reverse complement strand
CGTGGATATAATTGTGCATAACGCATGTACACGCTCGCGTCTTAGGGGCGTGCTGACGACACGGCAGATGCTAGGGAAACGCCTATTTTGCGGAGCTGGCGCGCCGTATGTGCGTTTGTGAGAGCGGTAGTTTGCGAACGGAATGTTTCTGTGACTCTGCTGTTGGGCGGGCAAGTACGGCCGCAGAGCAACGGTGCACGGGCTTCATCCGACACTGTCGCGTATGCTTAATAGCGTGTGTACCTGCGTTTTCACTTGCCGGATGAGAACATAACGGTTGCAGCCTGACGCAGGAACCCCCCGAAGCGTCAAGCATCGAGCACTGTTCGTGGTATACATCTGCGTGCGGCCGTGTGACGATTTGTCCTGCGTTGTTTTGCGTTGGAACTGGCAATTTTCGCTCACCTCAGGGGATTACAGCTCAACCGCTGCGGGTACACAGACTGCTGCGTACATGCTGGAGTAATGTGGCTACAATATGCCGGATCCCTGGTGCTTGCATACGCGCGGGGTCATCAGGGAGCCAGTCGTTCTGCGATATCTAGTTTTGCCACCTCATCTTTGTGTTTTGACTGTGTTTCTGATTGCTGGAGTTGGTACTGGTTCGATGAGCTGCAAGTGAACGGCTTCACCTGTACGGGACTCGGGCCAATGAGCATAAGCAACGAGCGGCAACCTACTCAATGTTCGTGAAATCTCCCATCAGCAAATAAAGCCACACATGACGTAATTGGTTCACTGGCCTTGTCCTGAGCTACGCGTGCATCTGATTCCGGCTGGCGGATGCTCCTTGTTTGCACATCCCGCAGCGAGTGCGTTTACTCACTGGAATCTCTGTTCATGAGTCCAATACAGTTCCGACGTGAGGGGCCACCGCTCGATGCGCCTGCTTCGGGTTGCCTAAGCAGCATATCCGTAGGCAGACCGCCACAGTCACGTTGCTTATGGAACTTCGGGACAGTCAACACGACGAACGTGCTTGCGCCCACTGCGTTTCTGGAACAGATCCTAACATGTTCAAGAATGCGACGCCTGTCTCGGGCAGAGGCCCCCACCAGATGCCCGGCCGGTGCAGCAGGTGGAGCGGTCTTGCGGATGCATGCGTTTTCCTGCGGTGATATATTCGGTGTAGTGCGCTTAGCCCTGCGTGACGCTGTGCGCGCTGCATCGTTCACTTCTGCAGGTTTTGAGACGCTGAGCAACTCGCTGTGAAGTACACGCTTGCCAAACGGGGTCATATAAATCGGCTTGTTGCGTGCGACGGAGCGCGAGATACGCATGGAGCCCGCATCTGACTGTGCGCGTAGGCCGCGCTTGTAGAGGCCGCGAGGGGACAGTATGCTTGGCGCTGCATACTCGCCTGCCCCAAGCCTGTGGCGAAATGACCTATCTGCAAACGGACAAGCGCTCGACAGCAAGGATTGCATGGGTGGTT
>NW_024016840.1:0-1435 GCF_000499745.2 Eimeria mitis | reverse complement strand
TATATATATATATATATATATATATATATATATATATATAGAATGTATGTATATACAAATAATAAATGCTGAACTACTGCAGTGTCTGTCTCTTGCATTTGTTTTTTTTTATAAACGGTAAATATAATTTTTATTTAAAAACAAATAAAAATAAAATAAAAACAAAATAAAATTAAAAAAAATATAAATAAAATAAAATAAAATAAAAATAAAATAAAATAAAAATAAAATAAAATAATAGATCGCAAGGAAGACCAACCAGTACAAAAGACAACAATTTCTTCATTCTATAAATAAATAAATTAAATAAATAAATAAATTAAATAAATAAATTAAATAAATAAATAAATAAAGTAAATAAATAAATATATGAAGTAAATAAATTAAAAAAATGAATAAATAAATGGACAAATAAACTAAATAAATAAACAAAATAGATAAATGAACAAAGTAAGCAAAATAAAAAAACCAATAAAAATAAACAAGTAAACAAAATAAATAAATAAATAAATAAATAAATAAATAATTTGTGTATGTATAACCTTTTTTGTTTCTTCTTCTTCAGCCGAAAGTTTAAATAAAAAAATAAATAAAATAAAAAATAAATAAATAAACAAAATAAATAAACAAATAAATAAATAAATAAATAAATAATTTGTGTATATATAACCTTTTTGGTTTCTTCTTCTTCGGCCGAAAGTTTAAATAAATAAATAAATAAAATAAAAAATAAATAAATAAACAAAGTAAACAAAATAAATAAACAAATAAATAAATAAATAAATAAACTAAGTAAACAAAACAAACAAATAAACAAATAAATAAATAAATAAATTGTGTGTAAATAACCTTTTTTGTTTCTTCTTCTTCAGCCGAAAGTTTAAATAAATAGATAACTAGAATAAAAAATAGATAAATAAACAAATAAAGTAAACAAAATAAATAAATAAATAAATAAACAAACAAATAAATAAATAAATAAATAAATAAATTGTGTATGTATAACCTTTTTTGTTTCTTCTTCTTCGGCCGAAAGTTTAAATAAATAAAGTAAATAAAATAAACAAGTAAATAAATAAACAAAAAACAAAATAAATAAATAAAAAATTATTTATTTATTTATTTATATAATTTGTGTATGTATAACCTTTTTTGTTTCTTCTTCTTCAGCCGAAAGTTTTTGTATAAGTAGTTTAAAATGTTTAACTCTTTGTTGCTGAGCATATAGAGCTTCGCCTACATCATTATGTTCTTTATCTGTTTTTTTTTTTTGTATATTTATATTAAATAATTTTTCTTCTATCTTTTGTAGTTGTTTTTTTAATTGGGCTTTTAAGGATATCTGTGCTTCACGCAGCAACGGATGGTGGGGTGGTAAACCCTCGCTACCTTCAGGCCCCGCCACGCCTGCAGCATATATATATATATATATATA
>NW_024016839.1:0-1435 GCF_000499745.2 Eimeria mitis | reverse complement strand
GAGTGAGCGACTGAATCGTGCACTTATTTTGTTTAACTACATGTATCGAACCTGTGCAACTGGTAGTGGCACCGGGGGGTTTGAAGTGGCTGCAATTGTCGCGAACGAATGCCTATACACACACCGCAAGCAAGGCCAACCGTGGCATATAAGAAGTAATACATCTATGTAAACAAAACTTACGCATCCATAAGTATAAAGCGCGCGTTCACTGGAATCCACGGTTTACCACGGTGGATCCCTCAACCTAGATTTTGAGTGAAGTTGAGTTCAAGTCTATCTTAGTCAGCAAATCATGGATTATTCGCGAGAAATAATTTCATCTTTTCCACTTGGGAGCATTCTGAATATGCACATACTCTCACCCTCACCTGAGTATGTACGGGAAAATCCGACGGGGCTCTCCACAGCGCAATTCATCAATGCCTGCTCTGTAAGCGCAAAGGTATACAGAAGCGCACCGGAAGCGGCTGTGTTCGTGCCACACCCAGAGCTGTATAAGCGCGTAAAAGAACAAATCGAACAAGCATACGTATGTCAGGCCTACGACACGGTTCAGTCGCTTGGAGCACCATCTAATCAAAACATAAAGGAGGACTCTACCTGAAACCCCAACCCTAAACCCTAGGCCGTAGGCCATAAATCTTACCGCTGTGCCGCCGCCAGCAGAGCTTTTTTGAATGATCCTGCGAGCACACGAACTAAGACAATTGGAACCGTTGCCACGGGGGTCTCCAGATGAGCTCTCACACATAATTAACGAACAAACTTATGCACGAAGATGAAAATGCAATAGAAGCACCATAATGGCTAGTGATGGCTGTACGGCTACCTTCGAACGGAGACAAAAGCTGCGGCAGCACGTGCCCTGTGTGTGGCAATTCATCAAGGCTTAAACATTAACACCAATCTGCTGCTCTTACGGATTGGCGTCTTCTTTTCCAGCTTCGCTCTGTTGCTAGCCGTGCGTATTCCCTCCGCATAGAAGCACAACCCGCTCGTTGGTTTGCCTTCTTCTTCCCACCTGCAAAACGACTCAAGGAGACAAAGTACTCCATGTTTTGAAAAGTTACCGCGTAAGGCGCGGCTCACGCTGTAGACTGCTGCACGTGTTCTTAGCGTGCAGTGCAACATCCGCGTTAAGACATCCTCCAAGCCAGCGATATCAACTCATATTGCACGGATGCCTCTTGTAAAGGCAAGCTGTCTCTGTGCTGCATTTTTGAATGGGTGAACAACCCTGTCCGCTACATTCCACTTGTCACCGTCATCACTACTGAGCAAGCGGATGAATGGATATGCAGAGAGTTGAGGGAAATGCTATATTTGCCGTGAATACTATACCAGCGCATCAGCTCTCTCCCCGCGAGATTCGTTAGAGGAATAACGGCCGCTGATGCTGCTGTCTTTGAGCCACGAATCGTTGCCGTCATTT
>NW_024016838.1:0-1436 GCF_000499745.2 Eimeria mitis | reverse complement strand
ATGAACGCGGTGACAGGGAGCTTTGCAGACAGGGCTGCTTGCGATGCCTCGCAATCGCGTTGGTATCCTGGCCACCCCAGATTCACGAGAAATCTGAACACGGCTCCCACTAAATACTTTCCAACCTGTGCAGTTCACAGGGATGCGAAAGAATGCCGCCAACCCAAAGTACATTCGTGCGTAAGGACGCGTCGCGACCGTCGGCGCTACACGACTACGCAATCACTCCTTTATACGCGGCAAGCCAAGAATTCACTGCCACATGTCAATGGTATAAAGCACCTTACCTATGGGTCAAAGAAATCTGGAATTGCCGTCAGCATCCCACCAAAGCCAGGACGGGGCTGGCAAACAGTAGCTTTCCCTTCCAATGCAGCTTCCACAGCCGCCCCTCGGAATCACACCTGTGATGTCGCCGCCCGTTGAGAAGGCTCTAAGGGGTCACATACCACTGATCCATGGCCAGAATGACAACGATCATCAACATCGGATAGAGGGAAAGACAACGTGAGTTGTGATGATTCTGATTGACAAGAGCAAGAAGCCACCAATTCTATTCCCTCCCNGGGAAAGACAACGTGAGTTGTGATGATTCTGATTGACAAGAGCAAGAAGCCACCAATTCTATTCCCTCCCACAGTAGGCCAATGCATATCCGACGCTCGCCGCAGCAGGCTGCAACTAGCTAGACGTCCATTTTTCAAACGTTTTGGTCTTCCATTAGGAGATCAATGGATTGCTGCAAATTACGTTTATCTATAGTTCCAAAAGAAATAGGCACGCTACGATGTAAACTCAGCTGTCGTATGTTCAGCGGTTCCGCCTAACGCTTATATCCCCTGCTTTGCCCCGGCTGCTGGCATGCAGTTTTCCGTGTACCACAAACGAGCAAATCCGCAGATTGAGCGGAAAGAGCTGCGCGCCATCCCGTGTACGTGATTGGTTTACAGTTGCACAGATCACCGCAAACAATCCTGACACCGCGCTGAGCGCCCCAAGCGTCTGCGTAACGCCTGCGTTTAGCGCCCTCTCACTGGCTGCACCGCCATCATTGTCCTGCGCAAAACAAAGCCAGGTCTGTAAAAATGACACATCAATCGACGCCTCATAAACTAGCTTCACATATCTCTACCTGAAGGAAACACCTGCGTACGTATGCGTAGATGCCAAAAGAGCTTGTGGTAAGCCCTTACCCAATAAAACACTGCACATGCAAAACGTGCGCCATCTCGTCTTCTTTACGGCGATACGCAAGCGCATTCTAGTTGCGACATCTGCGTCTGCAAAGCACATACGCCACGTGCATCCACGTTTCTAGCCTCACCCGATGACGCCGAACACTGCTTAAGGAAATACAATACACCGTGCGTTTCAGCCAGAAACGAACGTTGCACAAACAAGTTCTGACACATCTGCATGCAAGCCTACCTCATGCA
>NW_024016837.1:0-1436 GCF_000499745.2 Eimeria mitis | reverse complement strand
AGGTGAAGATACACCCGAAGATAACAACCAAGAAAACGGAAACGGAAACGGAGGAGAACCTAATTATGATGAGGGTAATAATTGGCCTGGAAACGGTGTACATACACCCCAAAACGGACAAACAGATTGTGGTCCTCAGTATAAACCAAATACAGGAAACGGAAATATATGCTGCTATCCTTGTTGCAATCCCTGCTGTAATACATGCTGTGGTGGGGGCTCTGGTGGTTGCTGCAATGGTGGTACTAATGGGGGGTGTAATGGTGGTACTAATGGTGGTACTAACGGTGGTATCAATGGTGGTACAAATGGTGGTACTAACGGCGGTATAAATGGTGGTGTTAATGGTGGTGTTAATGGTGGCTGTATTGGTGGTATTAAAGGGGGTTGTAATGGTAGTACCAATGGTGGTACTAATGGTGGTATCAACGGTGGTACTAACGGTGGTACTAATGGTGGTACTAATGGTGGTATAAATGGTGGTACTAACGGTGGTACCAATGGGGGTTGTATTGGTGGTTCTAAAGGGGGTTGTAATGGTGGTACTAATGGTGGTACTAATGGTGGTACAAATGGTGGTACTAACGGTGGTACTAATGGTGGTTGTATTGGCGGTATTAAAGGAGGTTGTAATGGTAGTACTAATGGTGGTACTAATGGTGGTATCAATGGTGGTATAAATGGTGGTACTAACGGTGGTACTAATGGGGGTGTTAATGGGGGTGTTAATGGTGGTACTAATGGTGGTGTTAATGGTGGTACTAACGGCGGCTGCATTGGTGGCAGTAAGGGGGGTTGTAATGGTAGTACCAATGGTGGTACCAATGGCAGTATTAATGGTGGTGTTAATGGTGGTGTTAATGGTGGTGTTAATGGTGGTGTTAATGGTGGTTGTATTGGTGGCAGTAAGGGGGGTTGTAATGGTGGTATAAATGGTGGTACTAATGGCAGTATTAATGGTGGTACAAATGGTGGTACTAATGGTGGTGTTAATGGTGGTGTTAATGGTGGTACAAATGGTGGTATAAATGGTGGTTGTATTGGTGGCAGTAAGGGGGGTTGTAATGGTAGTACCAATGGTGGTATCAATGGAGGTACTAATGGTGGTACTAATGGTGGTGTTAATGGTGGTACTAATGGGGGTGTTAATGGTGGTGTTAATGGTGGTTGTATTGGTGGTACTAAAGGGGGTTGTTTCAATGGTGGTACAAATGGTGGTGTTAATGGTGGTGTTAATGGTGGTGTTAATGGCAGTATTAATGGTGTTTATATAAAGAGGCCTTCATACAAAAACCCAAATGTTTATTCACTTACAGATAACAACAGAACAGCTGCTACTACAAGGATATTCATCAGAAGACAAGTAGCTAGAGGAGGAAATTAACGGATGTATATGTATATATATATATATATATATATATATATATATATATATA
>NW_024016836.1:0-1437 GCF_000499745.2 Eimeria mitis | reverse complement strand
ATGTTGCCCGTTGTTCAGTCTGGTGCCGCTCAGGCAGTGATGCTGAGCGGGGAAGAAGCGCGGCTGGTCTTCGACTTGCCTACTGCAAGGCGTACTGGTTAGTACAACCTCGTGTCAGCTCTATCCTATTGTGAGGTGTTCTCCGTTGTGCGTTCGAGGAGGCCTTGTAAGGCTGAAGCACCGTGCCGGAGTTTGCTAACGCGTGTGGTGACGTGGGCCTGGCCGAGGGAGCTTGCCTTTACTGGTGCGCCGGAGACGCACTGCCGATGCCCTGATGACGTGGTAGTGAACTTTCCTGAGCGTTTGTTGTTGTGGTTTGGTTCGTCTGCCCGTGAGCACTGACGGGGAGGCGGTGAACAAGGCACGAGGTGCATTGGGTGGCGTGGCGGTTTAGTCAGCGCACAGATCCGTAGACGTAGGCACCTAAAGTCCTGCATCTTGCGGATAGAGCGTTAATGTGTACAGGCGGCATGCACCAATATGGTTTTCGCCGCTGCGAACAGTTCTGCGCAATGNCCTTTCGCGCTTTTTCACGTCGCGTCAAGCACATGGGCAGCCCAACAAACACCTTGCATATATATTTTTGAAGCGCCTGCTTTCGGCCATCACTGTGGTGGTCTGTTTTATGCAGAAGCAAGATTTGGATTTTGGTTCCGAGGCAAGTGCATGGTGTTGCGCTCCCTCATGGCTTGGCTACCAGTGTTATCTCCGCCTTTGATATGTATGCCTCCGTGTGTACAGGTGGACGTCAGCAGGTGCCGACCTTCACGACAGACGTTGTAGGAGCCGGCGAGCCTCTAGTGCTGTAGAGCTGTCTGCGTGTGAAGCAGTGGACGTGAGTAGCTGTGCGGAGCGCCGGCAGGCACACGCGGCTTGGGAGCGTGCGGTGCATACGTTGTTGGCAGTAGAAGCTGCGCAAGTGCAAATCGGCCTGTTAGTACCTCTCCCACGGCATGTGAGCCCTTTGTTTCTATCCGCCGTTATTTCCAGCAAGTACGCCGGCCATGTGGGGAGAGGTTTGCAACGTTGCTCGTTAGGCTGGTTGGTGCCGCCCAGGCAGTCATGCTGAGGGGGGCACTAGTATGGACCGTCTTCGACTTGCCTACTGCAGGGCATACTGGCGAGTACAATATCGCAGCATCTCTATTCTATTTTGCAGGGTTCTCATTTCTGCGTTCGAGGAGGCCTCGTAAGGGTGAAGGACTGTGCCGGAGCCTGCTGACGCATGTGGTGACGTGCGCTTGGCCGAGGGAGCTTGGCTTAGATGGTGAGCGGGAGACTCACATCCGATGCCCTGATGACGTGGTAGTGAACGTTCCCGAGTGTTCGTGGTTGCGGTGTTAGCGTGCCCGTGCGAACTGACGGGAAGGCGGCGGACAAGGCACGAGGTACATTGGGTGGCGTGACGGTTTGGTCAGCGTGCAGATCCGTAGACGT
>NW_024016835.1:0-1437 GCF_000499745.2 Eimeria mitis | reverse complement strand
TATATATATATATATATATATATATATATATATGTATGTATAGTTTACCTTAAGATCTGTATGAGCGAGTTTACATTCTCTCATGAATGCGAGTGCAGTAAGTCCTTGTCTAGCGACTTCAATAATATCTTGTATATAGAAACCTCTATATTTATTTGTAGATAAAACATCATATAAACTTTTTCCTAAACACTCAAAAACTAAACACATATGTCGCTTGTGATACATAAAATAATCTAATAAATTCACGCAATATGAACTTGAACTCCGATCCTTTCGATTCAGCTTTCTCAGTATTTCAACTTCTATTTCAGCTGCTGCTGTATACCGAGCCACATCACGAACCACCTGAAACACAATAAATAAATAAATAATAAATAAAAAAATAAAAATAATAAAATAATTAATATATATTAGTAAAAATATTGAATAATACACACTGAAACACCGGAAACGTTAAACACGAAACATAGTACAGGAAACACGAAACGAGAAACAACACAAAGGCAAAAGAAATATAAAAAGAAAAAAAAGAAAAATACAATAAACATAAAAAAAAAGAAACTACAGTGGCGCAGCTTTCTCTGCATTCTATGCTAGTACTACTACTACAACTACTGCTGCTGCTGCTGCTGCTGCTGCTGGTGCTGCTGCTGCTGTTACCAATACTGCTGCTGATACTGCTGCGTTTGCTTCCGTTTCAACTGCTGCTGCTACTGCTGCGTGTGCTGCTGCTGCTGCTGCTGCTGCTCCGGCTGCTGCTGCTGCTGCTGCTCCGGCTGCTGCTGCTGCTGCTGCTGCTGCTGCTGCTGCTGCTGCTGCTGCTGCTATTACCTTGATAGCAACTTGTGTTTGCATAAGCACATCTACGCAGCGGAGAACTCTGCCGAATGTTCCGTCTCCTAGTTTAGCGAGGACTCGATATCTGTTGTTTAGCCAGAGCCCTGGCTTCCAGGAGAAGTGTGTTATTTCATCTCTTGTTGCTTCTTTGTTCTGCTTTCTCACGCTCTTTCGTGCACCCTGCTGCTGCTGCTGCTGCTGCTGCTCCTGCTGCTGCTGCTGCTGTGGTGGCGGTGGGGGAGAAGGAGGCGGCTGCAATGACTGATGTAGATCCTGAGGAGAATGCATGCGACTCTTCTTGCTGCTGCTTGCTGCTGCTTCTCTTCTGCTGCGACGCTCCTGCCCATGCTTGCTGCTGTTATGTTTTGATTCTGCTGCTCCTGCTGCAGCAGCAGCAGCAGCAGCAGCAAGAGGACGCCCGTTGATAGGGCTGTAGTGTCTGCCTCTGTACTGCGGCGATGCAGCTCCTCCCCTGCGGGGACTGCTGTGCTTTCGTGAGCTCCTCCTTGCTGCTGCTGCTGCTGCTGCTGCTGCAGCTCTGTGCCTGCCCCCGCCACCACGGCGGCTTGCATCGCTGCTGCTGCGGCTGCTGCGCCA
>NW_024016834.1:0-1437 GCF_000499745.2 Eimeria mitis | reverse complement strand
TCTTGTCTTCCATCCAGTACGCCTATCACTGCTGCCCAACAAAGGTACCCTCCACGACACAGTTGAGAGGGAGCTCCACATATGTGCCGAATGCTGCTTTCCTGGTTGCGCACAGCATGCCATTTCCAAGAAACAAAGTTAAACTGCTCTGGCCTAAAAACAGGTGCAGCCCAATGAAACTACGCACAGACTGCAGTCGCCATGAAGTAGCATTTCCTCCCAATCAGTCGTACATGGTGAGCTTCGCCGCTTTGAAACCACACACATTGCTCACGACCCAGTACCTCCCCTGCACACAGCAACCTCCTGCGCCTTCTTAGCCGAAGTCCAGCCGCACGTAAGCAACAATCAACACAGTCCTGCGATATTTCAGCACCAATCAAAACCACCGGATATTTGCAACTGTGTAATCAACGGTGCCGCGCAAGATCCTGCCGTTGCTGCTACAACCCAAGACTCTGCTGCCACCCACGAACGAACTTCGGGTGTCTCAGTGTACAGTTGTAGGTTTAGCAGAACACCTGTACTAGCCAAACATGCAAACGGATGAGTGCAGCTCGGGCTCAGAAAGACCATCGCATTCCGTCTCCAATCCAAAAGCCTACAACACAAATCCACCAGCTCCCCTTAATACCAGCAGCAAGTCGTGTAATCACGCCGCCAACAAACACGTACGACACACAACCCAAGCCTCTAGAGATTTGGCACCGTAACTTCGTACTGTCAACCCGAAACAAGCAGCGACTCCCTTGCTCAACAGTAAAGTCCAGTCTGCATATGCAATACTCAGAGAAACGTTACTCGACATATCTGGCATAAACGTACTGCAGCCCAAGTCTCATATAATTATTATCTCCTTNTGTGAAGATCCTGCTCCACAACCCTTACCCCGCAGCTCTTTTGCACAACTCTCAATACCACACACATTCTGAGATCGACATTTAATAGCATGGCCGTGCCTACTTGGAAAATGTGTCACATATTATGTACAGCCTGCAGCCCACATTCGGCAAACTTAGCACATAATGCGCATTCCCGCTCTGACCCCGCATATCCACAAACACTATGCCAGCATCTACATTCCTCAGTCGCATCCAACAGATGCGTCTGACGGACACCCGCAGTCCAGCAGCAACCAATACAGCTGTGCGATGCCCCAAAGCTACACAGAACAATAAAACACCTCCTACTGCATAACCAACGGTGCCAAGCAAAGTAGTATGCTTCGCAGCTGCCGCAGTTGCTCTCCAAAAAGCTGCTTCTAGATATTCGCCGATTTGGTCTTTTACCATCAAACCAATTCTGCCAGCAACGCCACCGCTATATATACAAATCTGACCCCAATACACATGCAATACGCCGAGACTTATGACTGAATATAAGCAGCACATCCCTTCCGGAGAGGTACAGCACCGCTTCTCCCAGATCGCTCCCTCA
>NW_024016833.1:0-1438 GCF_000499745.2 Eimeria mitis | reverse complement strand
CGACTCTGACACACTATCCACTCTACACCAAAGGCACAAACACCGCATACGCATGGGACTGCAGTGTTCTTTGCTTGTGATGCCCAACTGAACCCGGGGTCAGCTGCACAAATTCTGAACCCTGTGCAGTGACTGAATTTCCGGAATGACTTGACAATACACCAGATACTAAATAAGAGACACCCCTCAGCGCCATCTCTCACTTTAGGCTCCGTGAAACCGCTATTAGGTGTCGGCTGAGCTCCAGTAAGAATGACATAGCACCACCGGATATGTCTATAGTAGATACTCCGGCTGAAATGACATCACCAACACAAAACAAGAAGACAAGTGAGGCGGTATACTTCAAAAGAAACAAACAATATCCAAAAGTAATCAGTTATCACTGCAACTCAAGAGGAGGGTTCCCGACAGGAATTTCCAAAACTCACCTTCAGCAGCCGGAGTAGCCGATGCTGTTTTATGCCACTGCCATGATTTCTGCAACTCTTCCACCTTCGTCCTCACGAAAGGCCAAAACCCAACGGCGTAGCCAACGAATGATGAACAGCAGAGGTTAGGAAGGAGAGACTGTGCGGCAGCCCTGGCGGTGGCAACAACTTGGGCAGTCTCGGCGTTGTTCCCGCCCTCTGCCCTGTCTCCGTTGTTTGGTTGTACGATGTGTACTTCTGAAATATCTTGGCGCTGTGAATCCCAAGAAATCCATTCGGCAAGGAAAAAGGCAAATTTCCGCCGACAGTCAGCTTCCCCCGAGTCCTACAACAGCAAAACATCCGGATCCTATAATGATATTCCCCAAATTTCTCCGCAAGGAGACTGTCGGCATCGGACGCCCACACACCAACGAAACAATTTATCGAAACAACAGCGCTGTTCAGTTTACGAGACATACCTCCCGCGCTTGCTCCGGGACGCTCGCCACTTCAGTTGAAACGACGCTGTTGTCCTGCAAAAGCAGCCCCAATTGGGTCAGACTGCATGCGCTTCACCCAGCGCAACTAAAACGTGACTACGCTAGAAGGATATATCAGCAGTGGAGGTAAATGAAGACTATAACGTACGGGCTTCGGAAGGGTTTCTGCCTCGCGATAAGCAACAAAAAGCCACTCCACCCTTCGAGCATCGAGGATAAGAGCTGCATAAGCGTCTTTATCTCGTGTGCACCCGTCGCTTGGCTGCGCATCAACAGCCGTTGCCACAGTGGCGCTCGCTCTCCCTACCAAGGGAGTCGTGCATTCCGACAAAGACTGCAGAAAGGAGGCAGCGATGGCAGCGCGGAGTGGTAAAGCAGCTCGGAGTTCCTGTGGGTCTTCCACCCTGCCAAACAAATAAGCGATGTCTACCAAGTGACGCCGAAGATCTTCCTCAAAGGCATTTTGAGAACGCTCATCCTCAGCTTTCAGCGGCGTAGATGCCCCAGACATTCCTGCATATGAAC
>NW_024016832.1:0-1438 GCF_000499745.2 Eimeria mitis | reverse complement strand
TTCTTCTGCTGCTTGCAGCCTCTGCTCCAGCTGTTCTATGGTGCTGCAGACACACAAAGCCCCAAACACACGCATGCATGCATGCATGCACGCATGCATGCATGCATGCATGCATGCACACCCCCATGCATGCATCCACATCTGCATCTGCATGGATGATACTGTATGTATTGGAAACATGGGGCTTGGGGCTGCATGCACACACCCATGCATGCATGCATGCATGCATGCATGTATACAACACACTGCATGCATGCATGCATGCATGCAACACACTGCATGCATGCATGCATGCATGCATGCATGCATACTTGTCTTTGTTTTTGTTTGCAGCTTTTAGCATTTCGTTTTCTTTTTGTTGTATTTTCAGTTCCTCCTCAAGAGACACCTGACGCAAGGAAGCCCCACGAGCTTTGTTCTGCAGCAGCAACACACACACGCATGCATGCATGCATGCATGCGCATGCATGCATGCATGCATGCATGCGCATACGTATATGCATGCATGCGTGCATGCATGCATATACGTATGAGGAGAAGAAAGAGGAGAAGAATAGGAGAGTGTGTACCTCTTGCTCTCGAGTAACTTGTTGCAGTTGCTGCTGCAGTTGCTGCAGCTGCTGCTGCAGCTGCTGCTGCTGGTTTGCTGCTGAATGCATGCGCGCCTCCTTTAGGGCTTCGTTCTCTGCTTGCTGCTCCGCTAGAGCCTTCATTACTAATATCAGCTGTCTGTACACCCCAATACCACACGCATATACAAATACTGCTGCTGCTGCTGCTGCTGCTGCTGCTGTTGCTGCTGCTGTTGCTGCTGCTGCATGCAGGAACCTGCATCTCTAAGACATGCCGCAAGAGGCAGAGCTAGCAACAAATACAGCAGCAGCAGCAGCAGCAGCAGCAGAAGCAGAAGCAGCAACAACAGCAACAGCTGATGCTGCTGCTGCTGCAGGTGGGACCTGAGGCACGACAGCAGCAACAGCAGCAGCAACAGCAGCAGCAGCAGCAGCAGCAGCAGCAGCAGCAAGCTGACCTGAATTGCTGCTCGTTATCATCCTGCAGTTTTTCATAATTAACCTGCAGCTGGGCCTTCGCCTCCTGCAACACAAAACCCTAAACCCTAAACCCTAAACCCTAAACCCTAAACCCTAAACCCTAAACCCTAAACCCTCAGGAGAAGAACAGTAGTGCAGCCGCCATCCCCCCATTGGCTGTGGGGCCCCACCAGCTACTCCTCATGCACAATGACTTGCATGCATGCATGCATGCATGCATGCATGCATGCATGCAAGTATAGGCAGGTGTGGGGTGTACAGGCAGGTGTGGGGTGTACAGGCAGGTGTGGGGTGTATAGGCAGGTGTGGGGTGTACAGGCAGGTGTGGGGTGTATAGGCAGGTGTGGGGTGTACCTGCAGGTGTCTGTGTTTGTCTGTTAGGTCGC